>NC_139626.1:18299387-18349387 GCF_964638095.1 Poromitra crassiceps
GGCGTCGTGAGTCGAGTGCTTACAGAGAAAACAGCCGCTCGGCTTTTAGCAACTAAAGTAGACGAGGAGCACAGCTGTCACATAAGACTGAGGGAACAGAGGGGAAGCATGGCTCTGTTATGTGTGTATGTGTGTGTGTGTGTGTGTGTGTGTGTGTGTGTGTGTGTGTGTGTGTGAACTCCTGTGCATATGTACAGTTAGGTTTTTTGTGATTGTTGCGAAAACTCCTGTTTTGCCATTTTTTGCGGAGAAATCGAGGGAATCTAGGGAAAAAAATGCAAGCCCCTTCAAATGTTGCAGGTTGAATTTGCATTAATTATTGTGATCACAAAATCACAATTTCCTGGAGGGACTTTACAGTACAGCCTATTTAACACACAGCACAGCACCTGGTACAACAGCCCTGTGTGTCTGCGTGTGTTTGCATCCATTTCAATCAATCAATCAATTTTATATTTATATAGCGCCAAATCATAACAAGAGTTATCTCAAGGCGCTTTACACATAGAGCAGGTAGAAGACCAGGATTCTTTATTTTATTTGTGTTTTTATTTTATTTTATAATACTATATGTTATCTACTGTATGGTGTGGTTACAGTAATAGTAAGTCATAGTAAAACTAGGGATGCACGATATATCGGCAATCATATCGGTATCGGCCGATGTTGGTCATTTTTTAACATATCGGTCATATCGGTATCGGTCAGATGTTGCAATGTTAATATCGGTTATCATTATCAGCCAAATTCTTCACATTGATATGAAATAATGCAGTAAATCTATGATTTATGGGCTTTTCCAAAGGCTTTGCAAATAAAGAAATGCATAACTTTTTCAAATTCAGTGTTAACATGTGTTTTTCAGTACGTACAAAATGTGATGATCATAAAAATGTGGTTTTTATACAGATCATATCGACATCGGTAAATATCGGTTATCGGCCATAACAGCAATGTTAATATCGGTTATCGGCATCGGCCAAAATTTTCATATCGGTGCATCCCTAAGTAAAACGTAACTCACAATACCACTATCACGATACGTTGTCCACGTTAATCTCAATACAATTCTGTGACACTCGATACATGGCACGACAATGCATCTACGATACATAATGATATCTGTGTGACTGAAGAAGAAATAGATACTCGTGAAAAAGGCAAAAAGCAGAATTCTGTATTTAAATTCACTGTATTGTGGTGTCAGTTTCACATAATTTGACAACTGATATGAAACAATGTACAAGTGCATAGTCTTAGCTAAGTGCCTTTAACACACACACACACACACACACACACACACACACACACACACACACACACACACACACACACACACACACACACACACAATCTCTCACTCATACACACACACAATTCAGATTGCCCACAGGGCGCAGATCTCAGCGAACCTGACCAATCAAGTCTTTCCTGGGAGCAGAGGAACGATATCAATTCATTGTGGATTAAAAGTGGGAGGGCAGCTTGCTGGATTTTCAGGAAATGCTGCAAACCACGGAATCAAATTAAATCAAAGACATTTGGGACTTATTCGGTTATTTTCCTTACAAAAATACTCATTCGCTGGAAGAGAAAAGAGGATAAAACTTCATAAAAGCCTGGAAATGATTTTTATGATGCTGGGAATGGGAAGACTGGGAGGACGAGCAGCTCCGAGTAGGTGAATATTGTGTTTGTTTTGGTGAAACTTTGGCAGTTAATTATTTTGTTTAATTAATATGTGTGGATGTGAATAGTGGGACTTACCACCCATTTAATTAGCAGCTCGTTGACTCCGACAACATGATAGTTTATTGGATGCCAAAAATATTACCCATTCCATTACCATTACACAGGCTGTCATCAACCATGCAATCACAATCGATCTTTTTCATCTGTTTGTAACCTGTGTATGCAGATTGTCTCTGGTAAATAGGCTATAATAAATAATAAATAACTATATGATTAGGCCTATATATAGATTATAGTAAGATATTCAGCTATAGCCTGCCTATTTTAATCCAAACCTAAATAGTTTCCCTCAAACATTAGATGTGATGTGAGCCTAAAATGATGGTTAATACTACCGGTAATCTAAGATCTTTCCTTACATAGGCCTGGCCTAGTGTCTTCTAGAGAGAGAGTGGCGTCAGCGGAGGACCAAAATGCGAGACTCATTAGCCAATGAACAGCCAGGAATGGGTCTTGCGCTACTTTTGCATGCTAAAATAAAGCTGATAATGTACAATTTGATTCAATGGATGAAAAACCCTTTCAAAGCACAACACAAACTGTCTATTTTGCTGTAACTCGACAGTGCTGCTTTTTTTACTCAAGAGTTCCAGGACCTTACTTCCTGGAAAAAAAAACTGGTCCATTGGAGTGAATGGAGATGTCGGAACTCTTCTATTATACAGCTCTGGCCTGGCCTATTGGATACAAGTGGCTCCTATTTGTTTTTAATTGGATATAAAAAAAAGCATTGTGGAATGTTAGCCTATAAATATAGCCTGTTAGCAGCTAAAATGATTTCATGTGTGTGTGTGTAGCCTGTGTGTGTGTGTGTGTGTGTGTGTGTGTGTGTGTGTGTGTGTGTGTGTGTGTGCTGTGTGTGTGTGTGTGTATGCGTGTGTGGGTGTGTAGGTGTGCGCGCTGTTTTCTTGGAAAAGTTCAATTAATTTTTGTGCTAAGGGGAGGTGCATGCACCTTCATCATCCTCAAATTGTCCCACATTTGGGGGACACAGTTTGAAGAAGATGAAGATGCATGCTACAAAAACAAAATTTTAAGCTATATACAAGTGGCAATGTCATACGTTTGATTTTTGGTACAGCACCCCCACTGGGGAAAAAAAGGAACCAGCCGCCAGGGGATAGGGGGTGGGGAGTAAAACATTGTTAAGTATACGTTTTGTTATTTCTTTGAAATGAGAACAGACGATGCTGTGTGTGTGTGTGAGAGTGAGTGTGTGAGAGTGAGTGAGTGAGAGAGAGAGTGAGAGAGAGAGGGAGAGAGGGTGTGCAGATCCCAGGCAGTCATCCCCAACAGATGTGGTCCAGCTAACAGTGTTGTATGGAGGTCAGAGGGCTGCAGAGCTGCACGCACTCAGCCGCTTAATAAGGGATTTTCTACTCTGCTGTGAGGTAGATCCACTGACGTCTGAATCCGCACACACACGCACACTCACACGCACACACACACACACACACACTCCTTTCATACACAAACACAGATGTACACAGACACACTCACGCACACACTCCTTTCATACACAAACCCAGATGTACACAGACACACACTCAAGACACTCCTTTCATACACAAACACAGATGTACACAGACACACACTCACAGACTCCTTTCATACACAAACACAGATGTACACAGACACACTCTCTCACACACACACACACACACACACACACACACACACACACACACACACACACACACACACACACACATACATACACACACACACACACACACACACACACACACACACACACTCCTTTCATACACAAACACAGATGTACATAGACACACACACACACACACACACACACAAACAGATGTACATAGACACTCACACACACTCCTTTCATACACAAACACAGATGTACATAGACACTCACACACACTCCTTTCATACACAAACACAGATGTACACAGACACACACTCACGCACACACTCCTTTCATACACAAACACAGATGTACACAGACACACACACACACACACACACACACACACACACACACACACACACACATACACACACACACTCCTTTCATACACAAACACAGATGTACAGAGACACACACTCACACACTCATTTCATACACAAACACAGATGTACACCGACACACACTCACACACTCTTTTCATACACAAACACAGATGTACACAGACACACTCACGTACACACTCCTTTCATACACAAACACAGATGTACACAGACACACTCACGCACACACTCCTTTCATACACAAACACAGATGTACACAGACACACTCACGTACACACTCCTTTCATACACAAACACAGATGTACACAGACACACTCACGTACACACTCCTTTCATACACAAACACAGATGTACACAGACACACTCACGCACACACTCCTTTCATACACAAACACAGATGCACACAGACACACACTCCTTTCATACACACATACATGTACATAGACACACACTCGGGCAAACACCTCTATTCTTCAAGTGTTTGCAGAGGCAGGCTTCTTAAAAAAACATTGCACATCTCATCTGAGGGCCCAGACTCACATAGTATTCATCTCCACCTCTCCGGCTTAACTCACCTTACCTCTCTCTCTCTCCCTCTCTCCCCCCCTCTCTCTCTCTCTCCCTCTCTCGCCCTCTCTCTCTCTCTCTCTCCGTGCTATAAACTCTCCTTGGCTATTTCCCCCCTCGCTCTACCCGAGCATCTCTTTCTCAACGGCAAACACTTCTTGATCCATGTCCACACACGTGTGCCCGCTGCCGTATGTTCAATCCCCTCCCTTCTCGATATCCCGTCCCCTATCTACCTCCGAGCCCCTCCCTCGGTCCCGCGGAGTGAGTCATGTCCTGCGCCGGGGCCGTTCGGAGGCTCTCAGGTGCACTTCTGTTCAATAGCAATAATCGTAATGCCGCAATAAGAAGGTGTTGTTCAGAGAGGCCTGGGCTCCGAGAGGGGGGCCATTCATTAAGACAGCGACGGAGGGCCTGCGCTTTGGACCGATGAGGCCCGTATTCCCACTCAGGGATCAGGGGAGCCGGGTAAATTTGTCCCCTTGACATCGAGACAACATCCTTTGCGGGACGCGGCGGATAAATTGATTTAGGGAAATGCGTCCACGGCTGTTCTCCAGAGGCGTGCCGCTGACAAATAGGTGGATTCTGCATGAACGCACAGGGGGGGAGGAGGAGGAGAGGAGGAAAGGAGAGGCGGGGGTGTGTGGTGGGCAGGGGGTTTGGATCAGTGTACTGTAGAGGTGGGGGTGTGTGGTGGGTGGGGGGTTGGATCAGTGTATTGTAGAGGCGGGGGTGTGTGGTGGGTGGGGGGTTGGATCAGTGTACTGTAGAGGCGGGGGTGTGTGGTGGGCAGGGGGTTTGGATCAGTGTACTGTAGAGGTGGGGGTGTGTGGTGGGCAGGGGGTTGGATCAGTGTATTGTAGAGGCGGGGGTGTGTGGTGGGTGGGGGGTTGGATCAGTGTACTGTAGAGGTGGGGGTGTGTGGTGGGTGGGGGGCTGGATCAGTGTACTGTAGAGGTGGGGGTGTGTGGTGGGTGGGGGGCTGGATCAGTGTACTGTAGAGGTGGGGGTGTGTGGTGGGTGGGGGGCTGGATCAGTGTACTGTAGAGGCGGGGGTGTGTGGTGGGCGGGAGGTTGGATCAGTGTACTCTAGCGTCAAAGACAGCAGTCTTCTCGACAGAATAAAATGTCAGCATTGTAGCTTTCTGCAAATAATACCACGTTTCTGAACCACAAATGCATGCATATCTAGATACGTTGTTCATCAACATTATACACATCATAGAGTCTGCTATTGAAATAGCGCTGTGGACATTATTAGCGCAATTATGCTCAACGTTAAATACGGATACGGACGGAGCCTTCTGTCCGTACTCTGCCTTCATTTCGAGGGTAATTCTACATGTTCTCTGAAAGCGTACGGATACGGATGAAACGGAGCAGTACCACACACACGCTCACACATTTGCCTCTCTACTGCCCACTAGTGGATGCATTGCTTAACATGATGCCAATGTGAAATATGCATGGAAGTATGTGGGCAGTGACGTTTACATCATTTGAAACGGACACATTTATTTTCGGGCGAAAATTGAGCAAAAATGAGCTCTTTGGGGTCAGAGTCACATTAAAAAAAAATTGTTTTAAGCCTAACCCAAACCCTAACCCTAACCTTAACCAAGTGTTTACTTGCCTGAACATAACAAAGCTGTTAAAGTTGTTTTATTTGTGTTTAAGGTTGGAAAGGCAGCGAGGTTCTCAAACGGACCGTCGTTTTGTTTCAAATTGACGTTGAGATTGTAGCCGTGGATTCTAGAAACGTACAATGCAGACATGTTATTCTAGCAATTGGGTTGAAGGGAATAGAGAGAGAAAGAGCAACTGAACAAAGAGGAAGATGGGAGGGGGGGAAATATACAAAAGATTAAGACGGACGTTTCAAAAACTCGAGACGGATGATTTCTCTGGGCCCATTGACTGAGATGTTTTTGCACTGGAGGGTAGAGCGTGGCGAGGTGCCGGTGCCTGAGGCGAGGACCCGGGGTGGGGGGAAGTCCGGCACGGGCCAGGCCTCCTCAAAGCCATTCGACGTGACATCGACCGCGGCAGCTCACCTCCCCCAGAGCCAGAATGCATGGCAGCAGGCGCCGTCTGTGCCCAGTCCAAGAGGTGTTTAGCCACGCGCGTGCGTTTGGTGCAGACTCAAACGAAGCTCAGCTGTTTGCCCTGGAGGGGCGAGATGATGGAGATGACATCGCCCCTGCAAGGCTGGGTTTGATTCCAAATCTTTTTGTTTGTTTGTTTTTGACTGCACACAGGTGAGTGATGGTGTCTGATATGCCTAGTCGACCAAAATAATTCACTTTTTTTTTTCTCCATCCAACTTTCCATCTGCTTGGATCTCAATATAGCTCCATCTGAAAATCTCCTCACCTTCCACCCGAAGTCTCCAAGGGCTGTCTGCATCCCGGTGGAAAAAGAAAAAAGAAAAAAGAAAGGCTCCAGGGTTTGAGAGGTGCGCCTAAAAGTCTGCTGACTATGAGCTTCCAACCAAACCTGCCACAAAAGTGCTGCTTGGTGTTTTGGAGAGAAGCACGGGGAAGAAGCTCATTCAAATTCAAAGACTCGCTGGTGCTGTAGGTTCAACAAAGTATCACCTCCCAGCTAATTTTGGACTCGGAAGCTATTTGTTCCGCGCCGTCTCAGTCGGACTGTTTTAGCATTCTCCACATTAACGGGCGCATCATAAATCATGCGATATAACAAATGGACTTATCCTCTGCAGATAGCGCCGCTCCTCCCCGACGGCGAGAACAAGAAAAGCAAAGGTCAAATGATTAGCCTTGGTATGCCTGCGCGCCTTTAACGACTGTGCTGAACCTTTGTGTTGGGCGCGTGCCTCCTCAGCACATGTAGCGCTTGTTAAATACAGAACAGAGAGAGAAATTAATGATGAAGGCCTTCTCCTGCTGCTTCTTTGGCCTGTGTAGAACCTAGTAGTGATGACTGGGCAGGAATGAGGCCACACAGTAGCATGTGTTACAGGAGGCACAGCCAAGCCAAAGTCACCCACCCCACCAAAGGCAGTGCAGGACAGTGTGCGTTGGCTAGGGGCAGTGCAAGACAGTCTGCGTTGGCTAGGGGCAGTGCAAGACAGTCTGCGTTGGCTAGGGTTCATAAAGGCAGTGCAGGACAGTCTGCGTTGGCTAGGGTTCATAAAGGCAGTGCAGGACAGTCTGCGTTGGCTAGGGTTCATAAAGGCAGTGCAGGACAGTCTGCGTTGGCTAGGGTTCATAAAGGCAGTGCAGGACAGTCTGCGTTGGCTAGGGTTCATAAAGGCAGTGCAGGACAGTCTGCGTTGGCTAGGGTTCATAAAGGCAGTGCGGTACAGTCTGCGTTGGCTAGGGGCAGCGCAGTACAGTCTGCGTTGGCTAGGGTTCAGAAAGGCAGTGCAGGACAGTCTGCGTTGGCTAGGGGCAGCGCAGTACAGTCTGCGTTGGCTAGGGTTCAGAAAGGCAGTGCAGGACAGTCTGCGTTGGCTAGGGTTCATAAAGGCAGTGCAGTACAGTCTGCATTGGCTAGGGTTCATAACGGCAGTGCAGGACAATCTGCATTGGCTAGGGTTCATAAAGGCAGTGCAGGACAATCTGCATTGGCTAGGGTTCATAAAGGCAGTGCAGTACAGTCTGCGTTGGCTAGGGTTCATAAAGGCAGTGCAGTACAGTCTGCGTTGGCTAGGGTTCATAAAGGCAGTGCAGGACAGTCTGCGTTGTCTAGGGTTCATAAAGGCAGTGCAGTACAGTCTGCGTTGGCTAGGGTTCATAAAGGCAGTGCAGTACAGTCTGCGTTGGCTAGGGTTCATAAAGGCAGTGCAGGACAGTCTGCGTTGTCTAGGGTCCATAAAGGCAGTGCAGGACAGTCTGCGTTGGCTAGGGTTCATAAAGGCAGTGCAGGACAGTCTGCGTTGGCTAGAGTTCATAAAGGCAGTGCAGTACAGTCTGCGTTGGCTAGGGTTCATGCCTCTTTGAAGGCCGATAGAAGATATGACACTCCAACTCTCAGGAATGTTCTGGGGCTGGTGATGGACACACATTGGCAGGGGTAGGTTTAGACTTATATGGTTAATATAGATACTAGGCATGAGGGTTAGTAGTCATGGCATGGTCATGGACTTTAAAAACAAACGTTGACACGTTTCAGCATAGCCTTCATCAGGAAGTCAAACCACTGTCTTTTACTTTTCTTGATATTAGTCTTTTCTTTGGATATTTGCACTGTAGGGGGGGAAAACACAACTATGGTTGTGGTTCTCACAGTTTGACATACTGTATGCACCTTTGCACCTAGTCTGGTGTAGCTGGATGGGCAATACAGTCCTTCTTCCTCCAAGTCAAGCAAATTGAGAAGAATGCAATAGCCTAACTTCAAGGCAGCACTAGTACACAAGATTCAAGAAACCACACGTTGGACCACACAGCAAGAGTCTACATCAGTCTACAGCACAATAGGTTTGTTTTTGCTAGTGGGGGTAAAGAACCAATCACCATTGTGCTAAATTTAGTATTTAGTATAGTATAGTATTTAGTAGATTTGTCACTACAGATACTTTTTGTAACCTAGCCATTGATAGCCAATACTTTAAATAAATCTGACATAAAATCAGTCCAAATATTAGCACCTTACCATGGTCTGGGTGAATACTCTTTCCTGATTGGCCGGCATGTATGCGTTAAAACCATGTAACACACACGGAGTGCACAGCTGTTTAATTAAACACCACAGGATGGTGATGTATGTGCACTAGATTAACGTTACCTCCCGATGTTGCCCGGCTCGTATCCAAGGTTCGTCCTATTTACTGGAGCACTGAACATAATTTCCATTGCATTACGAATGCTTTTATTTTATATTGTTGACAAATTACCATGGTATAAACAGGATAATCAACTCCTAGGTGTGTGTTAAATTATTTTAATGCACTTCACGGAGGCAACACATTGTGGCGGCATCGAGTTTGGGCGATTCGGGGGAGCACTGAGCCACTATATTCATAACCAACCAGGGCCGATCTCACACTTCATCATTTACTACACACACCACATGCCATGCAGTGCCCCCCCCTCTCCTCACACACACCACACTGCCATGCAGTGCCCCCCTCTCCTCACACACACCACACTGCCATGCAGTGCCCCCCTCTCCTCACACACACCACACTGCCATGCAGTGCCCCCCCTCTCCTCACACACACCACACTGCCATGCAGTGCCCCCCCCTCTCCTCACACACACCACATGCCATGCAGTGCCCCCCCCTCTCCTCACACACACCACACTGGCATGCAGTGCCCCTCTCCCTCTCCTCACACACACCACATGCCATGCCCCCCCTCTCCTCACACACACCACACTGCCATGCAGTGCCCCCCCTCTCCTCACACACACCACACTGCCATGCAGTGCCCCCCCCCTCTCCTCACACACACCACACTGCCATGCAGTGCCCCCCCCTCTCCACTACACACACCACATGCCATGCAGTGCCCCCCCTCTCCACTACACACACCACACTGCCATGCAGTGCCCCCCCCCTCTCCACTACACACACCACATGCCATGCAGTGCCCCCCCTCTCCACTACACACACCACACTGCCATGCAGTGCCCCCCCTCTCCACTACACACACCACATGCCATGCAGTGCCCCCCCTCTCCACTACACACACCACACTGCCATGCAGTGCCCCCCCCTCTCCACTACACACACCACACTGCCATGCAGTGCCGCCCCTCTCCACTACACACACCACATGCCATGCAGTGCCCCCCCCCTCTCCACTACACACACCACATGCCATGCAGTGCCCCCCCCCCTCTCCACTACACACACCACATGCCATGCAGTGCCCCCCCCCCCTCTCCACTACACACACCACATGCCATGCAGTGCCCCCCCCCTCTCCACTACACACACCACATGCCATGCAGTGCCCCCCCCCTCTCCACTACACACACCACATGCCATGCAGTGCCCCCCCCCTCTCCACTACACACACCACACTGCCATGCAGTGCCCGCCCCTCTCCACTACACACACCACATGCCATGCAGTGCCCCCCCCCCCTCTCCACTACACACACCACACTGCCATGCAGTGCCCCCCCCCCTCTCCACTACACACACCACAGCGCCATGCAGTGCCCCCCCCCCTCTCCACTACACACACCACACTGCCATGCAGTGCCCCCCCCCTCTCCACTACACACACCACACTGCCATGCAGTGCCCCCCCTCTCCACTACACACACCACATGCCATGCAGTGCCCCCCCCCCTCTCCACTACACACACCACAGCGCCATGCAGTGCCGCCCCCTCTCCACTACACACACCACATGCCATGCAGTGCCCCCCCTCTCCACTACACACACCACATGCCATGCAGTGCCCCCCCCTCTCCACTACACACACCACATGCCATGCAGTGCCCCCCCTCTCCACTACACACACCACATGCCATGCAGTGCCCCCCCCTCTCCACTACACACACCACATGCCATGCAGTGCCCCCCCTCTCCACTACACACACCACATGCCATGCAGTGCCGCCCCCTCTCCACTACACACACCACATGCCATGCAGTGCCGCCCCCTCTCCACTACACACACCACACTGCCATGCAGTGCCCCCCCCCTCTCCACTACACACACCACACTGCCATGCAGTGCCCCCCCCTCTCCACTACACACACCACACTGCCATGCAGTGCCCCCCCCCTCTCCACTACACACACCACACTGCCATGCAGTGCCCCCCTCTCCTCACACACACCACACTGCCATGCAGTGCCCCCCTCTCTCCTCACACACACCACACTGCCATGCAGTGCCCCCCTCTCTCCTCACACACACCACACTGCCATGCAGTGCCCCCCTCTCTCCTCACACACACCACACTGCCATGCAGTGCCCCCCTCTCTCCACTACACACACCACACTGCCATGCAGTGCCCCCCCCTCTCCTCACACACACCACACTGCCATGCAGTGCCCCCCTCTCCTCTCCCTCCCAACCACCACCAATCCAATAGAGTAATGCAGGCGGGCGGGAGAGAAAAACACTGTTTCCAAACTGTTTTATGTGTTGCTCTAAATGCACGCTGAGGACTTCATCCTCACCTATCCCATTCTGTGCTCCGTCTCCCCGGGCCTCCGCGCCGAACATCCCAGCCATTTACTCTGATTCGATCCCCAGCTTATGGCCAATTATTAGCACGGCTATAGGATACAAGGCGCCGAGTCAGCGAAAAGCCAGTACAAACACTCATTTAGCATGCCATCACCGGCAGGGGAGGGAGGGGGGAGAGGGAACAGGGAACGGAGCCTCCCCAAATAGGATGGAAATGATAGCGTGCGGGGAGGGGGAAGAGAGGGGGGGGCAAGGGGGTACTGATACAGCGTCCTATAGAGATGCAGGATGGAGAGGGAGAGGAGATCATACCGAAATTGTGAAGCTAGCAAAATGCAAATGGAGACTACCCTACTATGCAGGTAACCAATACGGGGGGGATAAGTGAGGATATTTTAAATGATGGAATGTAAGGTGGAGAAGGAAGAAAAGTGTGGGTAAGGTCGGGGGGGTAGGGGGGAGGAGTTTGGAATGGAATTGGCTAGGCAACAGAAGATTAGATCTTGTCTCGGCGGGTCCTGTGGTGCTTGAGAAGCTCATGTATGAATATGGAAGATACAGAGAAGATAAACTACAGGAGCAGTGGATCGGACAGCCGACAAATCTCCAAATTATTTTTTTGTGGTACGTTAAAGCTTTGCTGATCTAAACCCTTCTGCAAAGGTCAATCAAGACATTCTGAACTGTTGGGCAAAACTAAAAATTTGGTGCCAGATGAGATTCCTCATACCAATATGAACTGACAAGAGATTAGAACAATCAGAATCGGGACACTTTCACTTGCAGTGTGAACGGAACCTAAGATGAGAGTACAGTACATGTTTTTAAATAACCTGTTGGTATATATAATTTATTTGCCCATCCGTTTGATGGGCAAAGAAATTAGCTTCTACTATAAATCTACTATAATAATTGTTCCTTTAGGTCCATTTCTGAGCAGTTCAGTTCAGATGAGGTGCCGGCCCATATCAATCAGGCCCGTACCGATCAGGCACCCTAAGCAAAAGTATAAATGTCGCTCCTCATCCACACATTTTTCAGTGTAGGGTTGTCAACTCAATTGGGGGTGGGGGTGTTATAGAAACTCAAAAACTAATAGTAAGATCCTCTTATTGCCACACAATGACCTCACAGTATCAAATCAGTTCTCTCCCTCTCTCTGCATGCACACACACACACACACACACACACACACACACACACACACACACACACACACACACACACACAGTACCATGCAAAATTGCAAAATAGGATCATCTACTATATAATTTGCATTTCACTTCATTCTTGAACTGTTTTTTTTTGCCAAATTGCCATATGCTTTCACCATTATGCAGTCGCCAATGCCAACTGCCAAAAAGTGTTCATCTCACCATTACGCACCTCGCAGTCGCCAGCCGTAGACCACGTGAGACTTTTACGCACTGTGCCTGTTGCCAACTGCGCAACACGCATGTCCCGTTAGCCATCGCCACATTGCCAATTGCTAAATATGCAACTATAACCAAGAAAAAGAACACAGTAAACATGACATGTAAAATCACAGGCCAGCAAAAACTCATGAAAATAAACTGCAAAGGCATTTCCTTCATCCGACGCCGAGGAACACAAACACATCACCCTTGATTGATACATGCAGCCTACATTGCCAATGCAAGTGGTCATCAGGCATCGCCTTCTCCTGCATCTCTTTGAGCCTTTTCCAGTTCAGCTCTAGAGTCACCTGGCAACAGGTTTTTAACCCCCTGCCAAAGACCTGTTACATCCATAGAGACCTGTTACATAGAGACTAGTTACATCCATAGAGACCTGTTACATCTATAGAGGCCTGTTACATCCATAGAGACCTGTTACATCGATAGAGGCCTGTTACATCCATAGAGGCCTGTTACATCCATAGAGACCTGTTACATCCATAGACTAGTTACATCCATAGAGGCCTGTTACATCCATAGAGACCTGTTACATCCATAGAGACTTGTTACATCCATAGAGACTTGTTACATCCATAGAGACCTGTTACATCCATAGAGGCCTGTTACATCCATAGACTAGTTACATCCATAGAGGCCTGTTACATCCATAGAGACCTGTTACATCCATAGAGACTTGTTACATCCATAGAGACTTGTTACATCCATAGAGACCTGTTACATCCATAGACTAGTTACATCCATAGAGGCCTGTTACATCCATAGAGACCTGTTACATCCATAGACTAGTTACATCCATAGAGGCCTGTTACATCCATAGAGACTTACATCCATAGAGGCCTGTTACATCCATAGACTAGTTACATCCATAGAGGCCTGTTACATCCATAGAGACTACGGTAGTTACATCCATAGAAACTAGTTACATCCCTAGAGACTTGTTACATCCATAGAGACTAGTTACATCCATAGAGACTTGGCAGCGGACCAAAGTGAGACATGGGGAGCGCGGGGGGGGTCTAATATTTTGAAACATAAGACATTGTTTTGTGTGTATAAATAGCTCACGTGCTTTCAATGCACATTATTATATACAATTATCATTATGTATTATACTATTATATTTAAAATATTCTTCCCTCATTTGGAGCGCCCCTATATGGATAGCATTTGCCTATACTGCCTATGCCACGGGCCGGCCCTGCAAATTGATTTCCATACAGAACAGAACATGGCAGTGTGGAGAGGAGTTCAGGGTCAAGAGATTTAAAACTAGTTTACATATTTCTGCTCTTTGTAAGACATGTGCCGACAAAGCTCGAGTCTAATCTCCTTTGGAGCCAGATTGTGGGCTCATGCCTGTTAAGCTCTGGCCAACCCAAGGGCCAGGAGTTTCCCCATGTACCAAAGCACACTAAATTGTTACAGACTTAAGTGAGTTTATGGGAAACAGTGGACGTGGAACACCACTACATGTAGCTACAGTAGGAGGAAGTGGATGCAAAGGAATTCAAAGTATGTAGGGAGGAACAAGGAATACTGTCCAACTTTTGACGTGGAGACAAACCACAATCTGCTCTCGTCGGGTCTTCCAGTGAAGATAAACTGGTCAATAAGAGCTTTCTTCTTCCAACAGAACATTTCAGTGTGAGGCTAAAAGCTTGTTAGGAGAGAAAAGATGCACTGCCAAAGCTTTGGATTGGCCCAGCTATTCATAGCTTTCAAGGGGCGTTACGTGATGCCGGGAACGCCCACCTGACGGTCAAACAGTACTGCTAAGTACTGTTTGAGCGGAAGACAGCACAGGCATCACTACAGTATCTTCTCTTTTAGCAATAGTCTCACTAATCCCACAGTGGTTTACCTGCTTTTGAGATCTGCAAAAAATAGTTTGCTTCTGTCTCACCCGTTCTCCCTCTCTCTTCACACGCGACGAGGGCTGTGCTCTCTCTCCACAACATTATAAAAACGAGTCCGCACTCCGCACGCAGTTTGTTGTGAAACAATTTCTCCGAACTGCCATGTGTTGGACAGTAACGTTAACGATAGTTCGGTTTGTTTGAAGTGCCCAAAACGTGCAGTTTGTTTAGATATCGTTCTTTTTCAACGCTTGATAGATGGTCTAAATATTCCTGACTGGAAACTGGTGGAAAAAAGACCGCTTTTTGCTGGAGCTGCGTCTGGTCAGTGTTCAGCGCCATTGTTGTTTTGAGTTTTGACCGCCAGAATGGGCGTTCCTTGTACTTACGTAACGCCCCTTGAAAGCTATGAATAGGCCCATTTCACAGCAACCGTTTTGAGGTGGTAAAGCAGGAAGTAAAGCAGTTGTAATCAATAACATTAATGAGGGCCCTGGCAGTGGAACACCTAAATGGAAGGGAACCATCGTTAATGGTATTGATTACACCTGCTTGACTTCCTGCTTACCACCACAAAACGGTTGCTGTGAAATGGGTCAATTGTAATTCACTGCTTTGGGTTGATCCTGCTCCAGCCCGTCCTCACAAGGAAAACGACAACATTGGTTGATTTTCAAGGTGGTTAAAATGGCCGATGTTTACAGATGCGGCCTCTTGCGGTCGTGTGAGTACGTGCAGCGCATACGCCAGGGTTGGGAGCTGTAACCAGGAAGTAGCGGCGACCTCTGGCGGTCTTTAACGTAACGACAGTCTGATATTGAAATATGTCACTGAGTAAGTGAGTGAGCAAGTACAGTAAGGGAGGAGGGAACAGTCGCACAGTGCTAATGAGCAGTTTCTGTTGTGTTGACACGCATGCATGGAATGGTCAAATCCCTCATTCATCAAAATCTCTTTGGCAAAGAGAAGAGTTGTGGTTGACATGTTGTGGTCAGCCTGACTTTTTTCTGTCAAATACAGCGTGTTGTTTTTCTATTGATCTGGTTGGCACTGTTGATTGAAAGCTCTGCATTATGCCATGGTGCATGCTTGGTTATTAGGTTTTCAGACATAACATTTAAAAAAATAAATGTCTGCCCCAACAAGTGTATTTGTCTCTTTTATTCTATTTAACTTTTTCATATTTATGCATTTTTATATTTTGTCTGTGATTTTTGTTATGTATGTTTGTTATGTTTTTAAGCTCCTTGCACCCCAACTTCAATGGAGTTTCTACTGCAAATGGTAAATAAATTGACTGACTCTCTGACTCTGACTCTAATCGGCAAGCTCTGCGATCACTTTTACTCAAAATGGGACCATGATTTACAAAATGAAAACTTGAAACTAGTGATTGAGACCATGAACTCATTAGGAGTCTTTACCGAGGTCATAAATCAAGTGAGAAGCAGGGTCATTTTACCATTGACTTCGAGAGAATCAGACTTCTTTTTGGAGCCAGTGGAGTTGCTCCCTGCTGGCCATTAGAAACCTGCATTAGAAAGAATGCAGGTTGCATTGGCTTCATTTTTCATGAATCAGAGCTACCCCTTACAAACCAGTTAGGTCACTGAGATTGACAGAAGATCGATTTTCTTTCTTTGTTCCTGAAAAGTTGACACATAGGAGATACAAAGTTTTCATCCAGCAACAGCGATATGTAACACATGCACACCATACATATTGCATAAAGCTGCCCTTCCTCACACAGTATCCACACGCAGGCATGGGCTGGGCGAGCTCCTTCCTGTGTGCCCGCTCCTTCCTGTGTGCCAGCTCCTTCCTGTGTGCCCGCTCCTTCCTGTGTGCTCACTTCTTCTTGTGCTCGCTCATTCCTGTGTGCTCGCTCCTTCTTGTGTGCCTGCTCCTTCCTGTGTGCTCGCTCCTTCCTGTGTGCTCGCTCCTTCCTGTGTGCCAGCTCCTTCCTGTGTGCCCGCTCCTTCCTGTGTGCCCGCTCCTTCCTGTGTGCCCGCTCCTTCCTGTGTGCCCGCTCCTTCCTGTGTGCCCGCTCCTTCCTGTGTGCCCGCTCCTTCCTGTGTGCTCGCTCCTTCCTGTGTGCTCGCTCCTTCCTGTGTGCTCACTCCTTCCTGTGTGCTCACTCCTTCCTGTGTGCTCACTCCTTCCTGTGTGCCTGCCAGCTCCTTCCTGTGTGCCAGCTCCTTCCTGTGTGCCAGCTCCTTCCTGTGTGCTCGCTCCTTCCTGTGTGCTCGCTCCTTCTTGTGTGCCTGCTCCTTCCTGTGTGCCTGCTCCTTCCTGTGTGCCTGCTCCTTCCTGTGTGCTCGCTCCTTCCTGTGTGCTCACTCCTTCCTGTGTGCCAGCTCCTTCCTGTGTGCCCGCTCCTTCCTGTGTGCCCGCTCCTTCCTGTGTGCCAGCTCCTTCCTGTGTGCTCGCTCCTTCCTGTGTGCTCGCTCCTTCTTGTGTGCCTGCTCCTTCCTGTGTGCGAGCTCCACCCTGATTAACAATCAGGGCAGAGCTGCTTATTTTCACACTTCTGCTTGATTCATGATCCACAAGCTGCGAGTCCGACGCCGGGTCACACAGCCTTTTCATGAGTTATGAGAGTATTTAGCGCATACTAGAGAACCATTAGCGTCGGCTAATCACCACAGGTGTTCCTGTGTGCGCGCGTCTGTGTGTGTGTGTGTGTCTGTGTGTGTGTGTGTCTGCCCTGTATGTGAGGTTAATTGCAAGTATTCCAAGGCCTAGGATGCTGGCAGGGGTCTGAATGAACGGAGGGGAGCTGGAAGGAAGAGGTGGACGGGGTGGACGGGGGGGGGGGCTCAAAGGTCACGGTGGGGTCGGGGCAGCTTCCTCTCATTATCAGAATCAGGGTCAGAGAGCACACACACACACACACACACACACACACACACACACACACAGAGCAGGGTACCCATTCACATACTACTATGTACTGTATGCAATGCACAGGTATGCTGCAAGGATGGAAACATTGGGTCACACCTTATTTTACAGCACACTAATAAGACGTAACTAGCCTTACCTTGTATCAAATTGGACAACAACCTGAAACATGTTCATTATTAGTAAACAAACACAGGTATGCAGCACCTTACATCTACATCATGCTGTAATCAGTGTTGTAGCAAGTCACTATATTATCTCAAGTCCCAATCGAGTCTTGAGTCTCCAGTGTTCGAGTCCGAGTCACCAAGGAAGAGTCCGAGTCGAGGCAAGATTCACTTTAATAGCCACAGTAAGGCCGGGCTCAGTAAGGCCGGGCTCAGACTCCACAGATTCAGCCTAATTTGAACCTGATTTGGCCGCGCCCGAATATGACTGTCGAGAACGACGGACGGCGTCTTTACCTCTTGTAGTGACATATATATGTCCTTTATTTACACATTTAAATACATGTGTCATCAAAATGCACTCTGGCAGTTTAAAATGAGCAAACTGAATTGCAGTGCACAATACATATTAAATATTAAAATTCGTTCAATATCTAAAAAGCACAGTAAAGCCAGAAACACAGTAACACAGGATTGCTCTTATTTGTGTCCATTCAGCAATCTGACCATGGAGGGTATAGGACTCTTTTTGTAGCGCTCTGTTTTTATGTCTCTCAGCCGTGCTCCTTGTCTTGTCCTTGCTCCTTCTCTCTCAGCGCACGTTGGTGGGAGCCAGCTTGAGAAATCTGTGGAACTTTGGAGTTTGAGTGCAAAGTTCAGGCACATGACATGGTTAAAGACCAGCATCGGGCATCTGGGATGCCTCACAACACTCCGACGATAAGTCTAGCATGCCAGTCTTTTTGGTCTTTTCTTGCCTAGTTTGACAACTACAGTATCACAATCAGCTGCCAGACATCAGTCTTCTGCCATGGGGGGAGAGCCTTGTAGAGTTTATGACCTGGCTGGGAGGGGTTGGCTATCATTTTTCGAGACTGCTTCCGTGTCCCGACAGTGTGTAGGTCCTGAAGGGATGGCTCATTACCTGAGTCTGACAGCCTGTAATAATGCCATATCAGAGTCCTGCGCGGGTCCAGTTTTGCAAACCCAGTCCCGCCCAGACCCGTTGATACCCGCGCCCCGACCCGTCACCCATGATTAATCACACAGACTACAAACACAGTCGCTCACTTTGAACCAAACCAAACTGCCACCGTTTCACACGGGAGGTGAATAGCAGTCTTTCTGGCTGAGACTCATCCCCTGTAACATTAGCGCTTAGCAGCTGCTAACGTTAGCTCAGTAACCACTAACCAGCTAGTCAGCACTTCTATCAGACAATACAGTGTTGTGTGTCCCTCTTATGATTATATTAAGACAGGGGCGGACTGGGATCATAATTCAGGCCGGGCATTAGATACCAAGCAGGCCAGGCCGATACGGGCCGACGCGCGTGCCGGCATCCGAAGGGCGGCGGCGAAAAATTTGGGGCGTTTGAAGCTCAATTTGGGGCGTTTGAAGCCAGATTTGGGTCGTTTGAAGCCCGATTTGGGCCGTTTGAAGCCCAATTTGGGCCAAGTCCAATTTTACAATGAGATGCACCCACTTTAAACCTGAATAAAGTAATAAAACCACTAGTAAACCAGTAGGCGGCGCCTGGCCTGCTGTTCAGTGAGTGGCCTGGCTTGGCCTGCAAAAAAAAAAAAAAAAAAAAAAAAAAAAAAATTTTGGCAGGCCAGTCCAGGCCAGGCCACCGGGCATTTGCCCGACGTGCCCGATTATGCAGTCCGCCACTGTATTAAGATGTACTGTGGTGTTCATGTGTGTACCTTTTTTCCTATGTTGGAATGTGCCCTTTTATTTATTCATAACTTGCCTAACCTACGTCGACGCACACACCCCTTCCAACTTTGGCTGGCTGATCGCAGGTCTGCTGTATGGTGCCGGCGAGTGAATGTGGCGAGTTTGAAACGTTCCAGCTGAGGGACTCGACATCGACAGTAACACACCATCTACTGCCTGCTCAAGGCTCTCTGGGCGCATGCAGGTTTATCATAAGGGTGTGATTCCGAGCTACTTTCTCATTATAAACATAATCAATAATCAATGCGTTTCAATTATCGCCATGTTGTGAAACGGCCGCCTCGGTGGACGCGCTGCATCGGCTGCTGCCCGGTGAATGATCAGGGCCCGGGCCGCATTACGAGCCTATCTCCACATTTCTACAGGCTGAATTATGTATTCTCACAAATGCATGTTTTGTGCAACAGAAGCAATGACAGGCGTGGGCGGATGGAGGCTGGGCGAGACGAGACGAGATCAAACACAGTCTGCCAGACAAGAATCGGAAGCAAGCTGTGGAATCTTCTCCTGACCTCTCTCCCCACGGCATCTCACACTCCAGCTCTGCTCCATGCCCACTGTCTCCCCTTTTGACGTGCCTTTGTGCTCATGTTTAACATGTTTAACATGGAGGTCTCAAAGCAAATTCCATTTTTAGGGCTATTTACAAACTGCCGTAGCTAATCTGGCCTGGCTCCTTTCCACTGCACCTCACATGTGGCTTGCGTGTACAGTACATCTGATTTTGCTGGATCACATTTACACCTGACAGTAAAATGTGTCTCTGGTCGACACACTGAAATCCAATGTGTCACTACATCGCCAAACTGAAGATTGCTTCCTTCTGTTAGAATGTATGTCATTTAAAATGGACAGTAAACAACTCGTCTTAATGTTCCCCATCCACCAGTAGCCTGACAATGTAGTTTGGACAAGTATGCGACTGTACTATGGAGATGTCCTTGTTGGATCCATGTGCTAAAGATGATTGTGGATTGTAGACTTTTCTCATTGTTACCTCGGGCAAGAATGTGGTGTGTGTGTGTGTGTGTGTGTGTGTGTGTGTGTGTGTGTGTGTGTGTGTGTGTGTGTGTGTGTGTGTGTGTGTGTGTGTGTGTGTGTGTGTGTGTTAGGGGTTGCATAGTCTCAACGCCAGACCCATGAGAGTTATTACGCTGATACACTATGTTACTGCATGCTGCAGATCTCTCGGTGCACCTGGGACACCCCCCTCAGCCAGCTGGGGTAGGAAGTGAAGCGTTCACTTGGCCAGTGATTGGCCAGTGGTGGATTCAGGCTTCACCAATCAGTAATGACTTTGCGATCAGATGACACGGGAGGTGCAGCCCATTTTTCGAATCGCTCTCTCATTGGCGCTACGACCTGTCACTGTTTGATGCCCGATGTTACGGTCACTGTTTTTCAGAGTAGATATGGTCCTTTCAGCTTAGATATCACAAAGATATCACAAATGTTTATTTCTATATTTCCCGGCTGTCCATGTATGGCTCTTCCGCCCCTGTGGGCTGGAGCCCAGTTTTTTTGACAGCCTATGCTTTTTCTTTTTGTGTCCCATGTTTATGGGACCCTCTGAACCTGCTGAGGATTCTCCTGGAACCCTCTGAGGAACCTCTGAGGAACCCTCGCGCATCCAAGACCACAGTGCTGTTCGAGTGATGCTCCTGGAAGCTATACAACTCCAGCTAACAATTGACATCTTCTCAGCTCTAGGGGATCTCGTCTTGCAGACTCGCACCAAGAGCCACACCGCACACTGTCAAGATAGGGATCACAATCGCATTCTGCCTCGATAACACAAAATGTTTATTTAAATGGAAACAGTGGGTCATTGAAACATGTGGGGAAACATGAACGTTCAACCTGGGAACCGTAGCAAAACTGCACACTGTTTTCATCATTTTGAACACACCCCAGCTGATCCTTGTATCGTTTAGTAGGCTAAACCAGGGGTTCCCAACCTTTTTTTCACCACGGACCGGTTTAAAATCGACAATATTGATGCGGCCCCCGGGGGGGGATTGGATATGAAACGCATAGCGCATAGTTCATAAGTTTGGATACAGTATCAAATACACAATATTTTCCTCCCATTAAGATAATATGAAAACATTAACTCACCAATGTGTCTCCCACACACCGAAAGTAGAGGAGGTAACCACTGCGCTCAGACAGGTGCGTAGTCCAATGTAGAAATGTCACAGGTAATGAGAAGATGGGGACCGCACTCGAGGAATATCGTTTAAATTTTCTTTAGCAACAAAACGTTTTCGGCCGTCCGGCCTTCATCAGTGTGCAAAGGACTCTCCCACACACCGCACAGCAGCCTGTTTATATTTCCTCTTTATCTCTCATGTCTGTGAGACTGTTTCTTCAAATCGATAGCCTAAATATCATTGTGGATGGCCACAAGATAGAAATGTGTTTGCAACACGTACTTTATGATTTCACTCAGTTGTCTTTTGTACTACACAAAAGAGGTGTGCATTTAAGGTAAATAGATAGCCGGAATTACTTTGTAAACATGGCCGCCAGGCATACGCAACAAACAGCGCATGCGCTGTGTACAGCGGAGGCGCTCTTTACAGGCAAACATGGAAGTGACTCGGTGTGGGGATTTACTCTGAAATGATGTTTCACGTAACTATGGATTAATATTTCATCTCGTGGTGAGTACCCGAAGCACAACATGTATTTTGGCGCTATTAGATATGTGTTTTTGGTTATTTTGAACGTGTGTACCACTGGCATCCATTATAATATGGCAATACTTACTAACTTCACGACTGTAGCTCACTGTATACTGCTCGGACAGTGACGGTAAAGGCATGGTGTACCTTGGTTATTTTATGCATTTTTGCATAACAATCCATAACATAGTCCAATCCAGCCCAGAATGCATATTAATCCCAGGTGGAAAGAGTGTCTTCTCTCTATTCATCCTCTTCCCTCCCTCCTTCTCCACGTTCCCCTTCCAGTCCCCATAGCCGAGTATTTACCATGATCTGTGCAGCGCTGCAAGGCGTTGTGACAGCAGGTATAGGCAGCATGAGACTCTTGTCTTTCTCCCCTCTCCAGACCTCTCCTGGCCAGTGGACCATGCGCCTCTACCCATTGGGGATAAAACCACTAAAGCCACTTTACCGGGACAGAAAAAAGGGTGTCACATCAAATCAAAGTGTAAAACACACAGAATACTGTAGCCCCCTGTGGGCGCGGCACAATGGCAAATCACCATCACCTGTCTGTTTCAATGTCCCTCTAACTAAACACTGCCTGACTGATGTGCATGGCTGAGGAAGGGCTGCTATTTTATCATATATGCCCATGGAGAATGAAAAGCATATTGAGTCTGCAAACAGGCCAGAGTGGTTTACTTAAGCGTTCCATGAAATCTAAAAGACACACATGTACACGCACGCACGCACGCACGCACGCACACACACACACACACACACACACACACACACACACACACACACACACACACACACACACAGCAAGAGTACAAAATGCAAATGCAAAATTCTCGATCGGAGCAATGATGCACCTTGCAACTACGGACAGACAAACAAACAGTCATAGTAGTAGGATATTATGTAACAACACGATTTATGACATGGCATATGATGTCATAGACATTGTGACATAATCAGTGATGTCATAAATTCTTGCCTACAAAGGGACCGGCAGGCACTCTACACTAGATAACTTGAAAAGGGTAGCTCATTAGCTAAATTCGTCAGTAAAAAGCTGTTGGACATCGCCATTGCTGACATGGGTGACGAGAAACTGGACAACCAGCGGCTGAAGAGTTTCAAGAACAAGGGTCGTGATTTGGAGACTATGAGAAGACAGAGGACTGAGGATGCGGTGGAACTCCGCAAGAACAAAAGAGATGAGCACCTTTTGAAGAGGAGAAATGTGCCCCACGAGGACATCTGTGAGGACTCTGATGCTGATGCTGATTTCAGATCGCAAAACACCTCTCTGGAAGCAATAGTACAAAATGCCACCAGTGATATCCCAGGTGTCCAGCTGAGTGCTGTTCATGCTGTCAGGAAGTTATCTTGTGACCGTAACCCTCCCATTGATGACATGATCAAATCAGGGATGCTTCCCATCCTGGTCCACTGCCTGGACAGAGATGACAACCCATCTCTTCAGCTTGAGGCAGCCTGGGCTCTGACCAACATAGCGGCGGGTACCTCAGAACAGACCCAGGCTGTGGTCCAGTCTAATGCTGTGCCACTGTTTGTGAGGCTGCTTCACTCTCCTCATCAGGATGTGTGTGAACAGGCGGTCTGGGCCCTGGGCAACATCATAGGTGATGGCCCTCAGTGCAGAGACTATGTGATCAGCCTGGGCGTGGTCAAGCTCCTGCTCTCCTTCATCAGCTCGTCCACCCCCATCACCTTCCTCAGCAATGTCACCTGGGTTATGGTCAACCTCTGCCGTCACAAGGACCCCCCACCACCCATGGAGATGATCCAAGAGATCCTGCCAGCTCTCTGTGTCCTGGTCCACCACACTGATGTCAGTATCTTGGTAGACACGGTGTGGGCTCTGTCCTACCTGCCACACACTAACGAGCAAATCCAAATGCTCATCGACTGTGGCATCGTGCTTCACCTGGTGCCCCTGCTCAGTCACCAGGAGGTCAAAGTTCAGACTCCTGCTCTGAGGGCACTGGGCAACATAGTGATTGGTACAGATGAACAGACCCAGGTGGTGCTCAACTGTGATGCCCTCAGCCACTTCCCTTCCCTCCTCAGACACCGCAAGGAGAGAATCAACAAGGAGGCAGTGTGGTTCCTGTCCAACATCACAGCAGGCAACCAGCAGCAGGGGCAAGCTGTCATTGATGCCAAGCTAGTGCCCATGATCATCCACCTGCTCGACAAGGGCAACCTTTGCACTCAGAAGGAAGCAGCCTGGGCCATCAGCAACCTGACAGTAAGTGTAAGGAAAGACCAGGTGGCACATCTGATAGAGAACCAGGTGATCCCACCATTATGTAACCTGCTGACAGTGAAGGATGCCCAGGTGGTGAAGGTAGTCCTGGTGAGCCTCAGCAACATCCTGAAGATGGCCGATGATGAGGCCAAAACCATTGCTAACCTCTTTGAAGAGTGTGGAGGTTTGGAGAAGGTGGAGCAGCTGCAAAATCATGAAAATGAAGACATCTACAAACTGGCATATGAAATTATTGATCAGTTCTTCTCATCTGATCAGTTCTCTCGCTGATGATATTGATGAAGACACCAGCCTGGTCCCGTAGGCCATCCAGGGTGGAACATATGGCTAAGCCAATGGCACACCAATTAAACATTCTCCAACTGCCAACATTGGCAGTTGGAGAATGTTTGGTTGGTACGCCATTGGCGAACACAGACTAACAAGGGTTGAACATGTCAAATCTAAACAAACATCGGGACAAAATGCTCCAAATGCTGCTCTTGTTCATCCTCCACCCACACACACTGTGTGTGTGCGTGTGTGTGTGTGTGTGTGTGTGTGTGTGTGTGTACATACATATGACTAAAACTACAGTTGAACACACTACACACTGCAAGATTTTTATCTAAACATGTGACTGTATAACAATTTGTGTAAGGGTGTATTCACACCTATCTCGTTTGGAGCAGTTCCGAAACAGAGAGCGTTTTCCCCCTTGGTGCGGTTTGTTTGGGGGAGTGTGAACACAGCAATCGCACTCGGATGCGGGACAAAACAAGCGGACCAAGATCGCCAAGAAAGGGTGGTCTCGGGCCGCTTTAAACAAACTCTGGTGCGGTTCGTTTGTGGTGAGAACGTGATCCGACCTCGATCCGCCACAACTGCAGGAAACTGTGCACATTTTTGGATAAACCACCTGCCGTAGTCAGCTGCGCTGTGCGTAACATCTTCATTCAGATCCTGTTTTGGCGACTTGTGACTTGCATGGATAAACTTTGGGGGATTTTTGGATCATCACATCAGCAGTTTGAACTCAATCAACTTACCTCTGGTCTCCATTCAATAAATGAAAACAAGTCGTGGTAATCAGAGCCAGCCTTCTTTGTGATAGGATTGTCTGGTTCAATCAGACAATCAGACTGATTGCATGTCTTCCTCGAAATGTCCGTTGTTATTAAATTATTTATTAATATTTTATTCCTGACAGGACAGGTGTTCATATACAGTATAACCTATGTCTCGGCTAATCCTCTGAAGTCTCCGTGATAGTAGCCTAATAGCAGAATTTTCGAAGGTCTTTGATCTTCTATCTCCAAATTCCTAGATAGGCTAAATAAATACATAGGCTTACATAGGCTACATAGCCTACATAAATAAATAACTTTCTCCCTCTCTCCCGATCCCTCCCTCTTTCTTTCTTTCTTTCTCTCTCTCTCCCTCTCCTCGCACGGTGCACGCCCGACATAGCCTAAAATGTAGGTCTAACAAAACGCATTCTTATAATCATATAGGAAAATCTCTGGGAATTATTTTTTCCATCCCGAGAGGCTATTAGCCTACCGGAGTGTCTCCTTGCCAATTCACGAGGCTTGACAATACTATTTGGACCGTTTGATTTGTGGCTGTGTGAACACAAACAAACCAAGGCACAAATGCAACAATTGTATTAATTAAGTACCTGAATCGGAACAAAGCAAACGACCTACAGGTGTGAATACACCCTAAGACAGAACCCCGAAACGCATTAACCCCGCCCTAAATGCTACATTCCAACTTCCAACTGGTAAATGTAGTTTACGCATCGCAGTGTTTTGTTGTTGTTGCCCAAAACAATCTGGCAACAAGATATGCAAGTGAGACAATGCAGGATTCCCCCACAATTGGTCTCTTCGTAGTCCCACCTCCACAAAACAGCTTGTTCATCAGCGCAGATTGTTCCACAAGTGCTGATCAGTCAGATTTTGGATAAGAGTAGACCACGCTGTAAAATACGTGATTTATTTGACATTGATAGCAACCATTTAGTTATCCTCATGGATATTTCAGTGGTGAGTGAAGTTTGTTGCATAGTGATACTCTAGCAGATCTAATTCATCATGATATGACTTGAGCTGCCCCCTTTTGGGCTCTCTCGATTCGTCCGGGTGCATCCGTGCTTGATGGGAATTGTTTGCAATGGAAACAAGTGACCTCACTGGCTGATTATTTTTCATAAAAGTAGGATTTTAAGAGTCAGTACTGGAAGAAATTAATTGTAAAGATGTGCTATTTTTGCAGCATATGCCTCCCTTCACCAGATGACTGCCGAACTGTGCACCGAATTTGCCTTCTAAGCCATTTGAGCACCCCCCCCCCCAACACACACACACACACACACACACACACACACACACACACACACACACACACACACACACACACACACACACACACACACACACACAGACACACACACACACCTTCTGTCCCTGCAGTCTCTTGCAGCATGACTGACTGACTGGCTGACAGAGAAAGTGCTGATTCCAGGTTATCATCTCCAGCAAGGGTGATTAGTGGAGGGGGCAGAGCAGCCCAGGAGCCAGGCTTGTCAGGGACCCTCCGAGGGGGATCAAGGGAGGGAGGGGTAGGGAGCTCTACCACCAGCCCCACGATCTCCATCTGCCCTGGGGCACAGACTGGATCAGCACCCCCCACCTCTGCCTCTCCACCTGCTCATGAGGTGCTGTGAAGACAGGGTAGAGGTTGGGGCTGAGTTGGAAAGGTGGATTTGAGCTGGGTTTGTGTGTTGAAAAGATGGGTAGCCCGATACAGGTTTCTCAATGCCAACACTGATACCACACTACTGTTTGTACTAGGGTTGTGCGATGTCACCAATATATCCATCGTGATTGTTTCACAGTCAAACATTGTGATTAACGATGACATCGTCATTTATGCCATCAGCTGCTGCAATGCACGTTAAAAGCAGGACAGCTGAGCTCTTCATGAGACCGACAGGCAGGCTACTTAGAGCGGTGGAAATGGGCCATACGCTACTGCACAGAGCCAGGCGACTCAAGCAGTACTGCTGTAACAGCTAGCAGTAGCCTAGCTGCTGCTGCTGCTGTATTTCTCTCTCAACTCTCTCCAGTCTCCTCAACTCTCTCTTATTAGGTTCAAAAGCCCATGCGAATCTAACGTTATATCCACCAGTAATTCTGTCACTTTTCTGCCAGCTAGTTAAATTCAACACACACACGTTGTTGGTCAGGATCTGACTGTAACATTAACGTTAGCCTATTTGTTTTGCACCGTTCAATATTGCTAGTGCTCTATCAATCAACTTCAACTTTCACTTTGGAAACTTTCTCCTAAAAGTTTTCACAACAAAAGAACTGACTTCTCATGCGCGGGGGACGCCCCGGCGACATTAAACAAGCGCTCCCAGTGCAGAGAAGCAGTAGAGCGGAGGAGGGGGAGGGGAGGCTTCTCTGAGTCTGAACTGGGTGCGCTCGTTTAATGCTGCCGGCGCGTCCCCCACGCGTCACGGTAAGTGGACTTGGTATGTTTTATTATTAAAACGGCACAAATTTAATTCGAACAGATAATTAATCACGATGATCCGATGTAGAAGGCTCAGAGGTCGATGGGGGGTCGGCCAATCACGATGGTCGATGCCATCGTCCATCGTGCCAACCCTAGTTTGTACTGCACAGCCATATTGGTGGCAAAATAACTTGTAACATATTAACAGGGAAACAAATGAGATCTACAGCGAATGCACTGTGTACATTATATGGCAAATAACCTTATTGGTAGGAAATGCATGTGGCATCACCCATTGAATAGGTGACATTTTATGTCAATATTCAAAATCGTTGCACTTTCAAGTATTCAGCAGAGCATAGGATATATACTGTAGGTAGTATTGTTATGGTTTCCAGCTTTGATGTGCTTTCTGGTCTATTATCATACTTATTTCAGCTCTCGTTTGTCTAGGGTGGATTACTCAAAGCTAAACTCCAACTACATTTAGCACAATGAAAGCAAGTCACCACAACGCTCCCCCCGGTGAGCAGACAGACCCCTGTCAGCACCGGAGCAAACCCCATTGAGAGCACCGGCAGCACCGGGGACACCCCCGGTGGTGACATCACGAGCAGCAGAGGGCCCCCGGCGGCTCAGAAGTGACGGAACCTGCATTACTCCTGTGGTTCTTTACAGCTGACTCCAGCAGCTTGCGGTGCGAGGACTTGACCTCTGGACGGGAATTGTTGTTTATATCCAACGGATGGGTTGGAACAGCAACACCCAGCACTGCATAGCGGTTAGACAGCTCTATCGTACCACCAGTGCTGAATCCATTCGCTTGCGCCAGCCCAGGAATATAATCCAGCATCCAGGAAACAGCATCAGTAGGCAAGGGCGACAAGCAGGTCGCCACAGGACAAATCAGGGTCAGGCACAGAAGCAAGAGACGTAGTGTTAGCTGGCTGTGGGCTAGCTGCTTCAGCTATCAATTCCAGCCATTTCTCATCGTCAACGATCTGGTACAATAGAGAAATCCTTCCCTCGAGTTTGACGATTTTCCTGCTGCGGGATAAACAGCCATCGCAGGTGAGGGCAGGAGACCATTTTAAAACCAAGCGTTTTGTACGAGTTATCGGCTCAGCTAGCATTAGCTGGCAGCGGGGCGACAAGCGCCCGATTTAGCAACAGCTAGCTAGCTAGCCCTGCCAGCCGCCAGACAAGAGACATAAAGTACAGAAGCAGAGTCACTTGGAGGAGGCCCGATAAAACAATAAAGACAATAAGACAATTAAATCTGATAAGACAATAACACCAATTAAAAGTTCGGTTAAAACTCAGATTAAAACACATAAAATGAACATGGGGGTCCAACGCGGCAACAGGCACACACCACGTTGTTTACTGATTGATGACATCATCACTCTTCGAGTGACATCACTGATGACATCACTCACTGATGGCATCATCACAGATGACATCCCAATTGCTCTAGTGACATCACTATCATTTTAAACACAGCAGGGCAGAGCCGGTAGCTGGGTTGTGAAGCTCTACCTCTTATCATGTGAAGACACCTTTACTGCTGCTAAATTATGTCTCCCCCAAACTGTCAGCCACTGATCTTATGATGATACACTGATCTGTATGTGGGAGTATGCTGTTAATTAACAGAAGCATTAGTCTATGGTGTTATGTTGAAACAAACATTTATTTGAAATGTAAACCAGCTGGTCTGCAGTAGAAATGTTCACACAATGGAAAACAGAACAGGGTTTTCCCTGGCTCAGAAGTGGCCATTGTGGGGCGAGTAGTACGCACGGACAACAATAATGACTGTGCGTACATTTGACTTAGCAACCAATATTGCGAGTGCGTGAAAACAAAGAATGCAAAGATCAGGGCCTTAATGATAATGCTGATGATGACGACAACAATGATTATTCCAGGAAGGAGGAGAACAAAGGTGATGGACGACAACAAAGCAAAATGGGGGAAGACGTATAAAAGGGGTAATGGTGGACACTTGGAAAGCAGGGAGGGGTTAGATGGACAGTGTCCTTTCAAACAACAGAGAGAGTCATAATAGCAGCTCGCCTGCCTCTAAAAGCATGAGTGTCGTTAAATCAATAATTCATTTACTTTAATGAGATAAGTACTCGCAAAACTAATTGCACACCGCCCCATTTAGCCCAGCCAGTCATGGCCTTAATGCAAAATATCTCATTGCTATTGTAGCTGCAGGACAGAGAGAGAATGAGAGGGGAGATGGATGGATGGGGATGGAGGGATTGAAAAAAGGCGAGGAGAGGGAGAGAGAAATCGAATAGATGAGCAGAAAAACAAAAGAGGCGGAGAGATGTGGAGAGGGAGATGAAGGTGGTGGAGGAGAGAAAGGCAGATATGCAAAAAGGCAGAGCTTTATACGGCCGAAGACTTTATGAGGATTATAGGGGAACTTTGCAACTTTTTCCTCCTCCGCTCGCTCACGACGGTCTCCCCTTCTTTACCATAACTCCTGCTGAGGGAGCGAGTCATAAGCCTGCCCGTCGTACCTCCTCCTCCAAGCCACACCATTATCACAGCGATGGAAATAGGTGAATTTAGAAGCTTTTATAGGAGTCGTCACCCCGCTGCTGCCACCTGAGTGAGGTTATAGTTGTGTAAATCTGAGATGAATACAAGCGTTGCTGTAGTGTACGGCGCAGAAAAAGCTGACGTATTCTCATCATCAATGAGTTCTAGGCATGCACAATATTGGATTTGTACCGATTTACGATCTTTTGGCCGACTGCCGATGCCGATATTATGCCGATATCCCCCCCCCCCCCCCCTTATTTCAGAGAACATCAAGTCTCTCCTGTAGTGGAATTAACACATTATTATGTCTACTCTTATGGTGATGGCCCACTGGCAGATGCAGACATAAATACAATGCTTTTCAAAATGTACAAATTCACTGGGCAAAATAAGGAAACTACTTCAACTTCGTTTATGTAAAACATGCCATATTTGTATTTATGTAACATTTTCTTCCAAACAAAACTGTAAGCTTCATTCATTCAAGAATTTAGTCAAGCATGGAGCATTTGGACATAATTACAGTGTCACTTTATCGGCCTGTCATATCAGCAGAACTGTTGAGTCCGGCCCGATGCCCAGCCGATACCAATGATCATGTGCCGTAATCATTGTGCATCCCTAGTTCCACTGTGTCCAAGCCAGAAAGCTGAAGTCACTTAAAGTGTTATACATAAACATGACCTATAGGGTGACCTAATTGCACTACAATCACTTTCATTATGCAGTGTTTGTGTAATGGGAAAACGTCTGCAGGCTATGCATCACACCCCTAAAAATACACTCCAAGGAGAAGTCACCTTCAAATCCCCTCACGGCACCGCTTTGGTCGCGACCATATCTAATTACATAAACATTGCTCAGTCCCCTTTTGATGAAATCACAAGGAATGATCCCCGACGGTGTCTGGCCGGGTTTAAAAATCACCTTTCCATTTGTGATATTGAGCAGGGATTCTGGAGCGATCAGTCTTCGCGGAGATCCACATCTCATAGCTCATCCTGTGTGTCAATGGGCCTGTAATGGATCACGAGGCCCCACTGTCAGCCGTGCCGCGCTGACAGGGAGAAATTTGACTATACAGAGAATAAGCTTAGTATGCTCCCACCGTCCAGTCCTGTCCAGCCTGTCCAGTCCTGTCCAGTCCGCAGAGCAACAAGGTCTACAGATTCAGTCCTCTCAAGCCAGTGTGACAACAGTAAGCTATGATCCCCACGTGACCTAGGAAGCAGGGGCGGAGCGACCCTATCAGCCCACGGGGGGCGAAGCTCTTAGGGGGCCCCCCATCCCAAAAAAAAAAAAAAAAAAATCCAATTAAGGCCGGCGGCGAAGAAGAATTTGCCTTTTGTGCATGTTTGAATCTGTTTTAGCCATATTTAGTGGAATATCTAATTTTAAACACACCAATGTTATTGTCTATTGATTGAATTGCTCTCACACTCAGGCCTGGCCTGGCATGCAATTTTTTTTTTTTTTTGGATGGGGGCGTGGGCCCGGGGTGGGCGCACCCTCTGCCCCGGTGTACGCTCCGCTACTGCTAGGAAGATACTCATTCCAGCGCAGCTTTTTTATGTGTGCCCAAGAGGGAGCAGCTTGCCTGGGTGGGATAGGCAATGACCTATCCAAAAGGAATTCCCCTGCCCTGCGCTGCAGAATAGCGGAGAATAATGCGCGGAGAATAATGGTGCGCTCAAGCGCTGTGGGGTATTTTTGCGCTAAGAGCTGTTTAAGAGCTGCTTTTAGAGCTGCTTTTAGAGCATGCTGACGATAGCAGAAGGCAAGCATTTTGCAGGGACATGCCTGGTTTGGCATGTGGCAAGGCCAAACCTGTGTCTACGCTCAGATCCCGGTGCAAAACTGGATGGTATCATGGCCAAACTGCAAAATGACACTTGCGGGAGGCAGACGATAGCATAAGATACGAATAGGGCCCTATTATTCTTTCATTTTGCCCATTCAGAACTTAGATGAAGAGAGACATTTCCAATGTTTTCAGATATCAACATCAACATTTCCTGCATCATATTGTGCCTCTAATTACTTATGACAACCACGCCTTTACATCGGAAATGGTTAATTATTCATTTTTGCATTTAGCGGCATTGGAGCGTACATTAGCGTTGTGTTACAAAATTTGGACGGTTGCTGCAAGAATGCCAGAAACATACCTTGCGTCATTGCTCGCATAGACTATGCCAGATTCAAGATTAGTCACAGAAAGTAATCAGATTACAAACAAGGAATTTTACTTGTGCAAGTACGTGCAAGTACGCAGCGCAACGGTCACATCAATGAGTGCAAAATGTAAAGTCCTTTAAAGTGACATATGGCGGGGGGAGGGGCTAGGATCATGTGTGTGGTGGGGTGGGGGTGGGGGTGGGGGGGGGGTGGATACCATCATATCATCAAGTGTTTGTCAAATACCCACCTCTCAATGTAACTCTCCACCCCCATTGACAGATCTCCATCTGGACAATATTGGAGAGGTTTCCAAGTCAAAGACCAGAAGAAGATGAATAGATAGTCACTGATGTTCAAGTGCTTCTCATTGAAGCCCAAAGGCCCCTCCCCCTCCCTGTCTGGCGTGTTCGTCAATAGTAACTGCATTTCTTCTGGACGTTTCGACAAACCACAGCGCCAATCGATGAGCCCACAATCCTGGGCCATGCCACCAACCAAATCAGAAGAACCTCATCCTGGGCCTGCCACCACCCAAATCAGATCCTCATCCTGGGCCTGCCACCACCCAAATCAGATCTCAATCGTGGGCCTGCCACCAACCAAATCAGAACCTCATCCTTGACCTGTCACCAACCAAATCAGAACCTCCTGTGTCTGTATAGACCTCCTGGGCCTGCCACCAAGCAGATCAGAACCTCGTGTGAGATTGGGCCGTCGACCAAACCCTCCTCCATCACGGCGGACGGAGGGATGGGCTGACAGCGTGGAGGACGAGTGATACATGGCGCCCACAGACGGTACGAGAGATACTGAGCGAAGGATGATGGGGATGGATTGATAAAAGAGAGGGGTGTTGTCTCTATCGCAGAGTGAGTGATGACTTGGACTGAGGATGGAGCGCGGCTATGTGAGAGGTGTGTGCGCCGCTGGCTCACTGTCTGTCTTCATGTGTCTGTATGTAATATGTGCTGTGTGTGTGTGTGTGTGTGTGTGTGTGTGTGTGTGTGTGGGGGGGGGGGGGGGGGGGGGGTGCTTGTTTGACAATTTGCATGCTATGTTCTGTTGATTGATGTATATGATTTGATGACTGATGTACGGCATTGAGAATGACGGAATCTGCTATAATGACTTTACCCTCATAGCCTTTCAAGAAAGTGTCAAGCAGCACGGTCCATGTTCTCTAGAGCACGGTCCATGTTCTCTAAAGCACGGTCCATGTTCTCTAAAGCATGGTCCATGTTCTCTAAAGCACGGTCCATGTTCTCTAAAGCACGGTCCATGTTCTCTAGAGCACGGTCCATGTTCTCTAGAGCACGGTCCATGTTCTCTAGAGCACGGTCCATGTTCTCTAAAGCACGGTCCATGTTCTCTAAAGCACGGTCCATGTTCTCTAGAGCACGGTCCATGTTCTCTAGAGCACGGTCCATGTTCTCTAGAGCACGGTCCATGTTCTCTAAAGCACGGTCCATGTTCTCTAAAGCACGGTCCATGTTCTCTAGAGCACGGTCCATGTTCTCTAAAGCACGGTCCATGTTCTCTAAAACACGGCCCATGTTCTCTAAAGCACGGTCCATGTTCTCTAAAGCACGGTCCATGTTCTCTAAAGCACGGTCCATGTTCTCTAGAGCACGGTCCATGTTCTCTAGAGCACGGTCCATGTTCTCTAGAGCACGGTCCATGTTCTCTAGAGCACGGTCCAGAGCACGGTCCATGTTCTCTAAAGCACAGTCCATGTTCTCTAGAGCACGGTCCAGAGCACGGTCCATGTTCTCTAAAGCACGGTCCATGTTCTCTAAAGCACGGTCCATGTTCTCTAAAGCACGGTTCATGTTCTCTAAAGCACGGTCCATGTTCTCTAGAGCACGGTCCAGAGCACGGTCCATGTTCTCTAAAGCACAGTCCATGTTCTCTAAAGCAGGGTCCATGTGAACTCTCTAATGCCTTCAGCCAAACCATAACCATCTCTGCTGCTTCACCTTTCTGTTGTCGTGTGTGTGTGTGTGTGTGTGTGTGTGTGTGTATGTGTGCGTGCATGCGCGCGCGCGTGTGTGTGTGTGTGTGTGTGTGTGTGTGTGTGTGTGTCTGTGTGTGTGTGTGTGTGTGTGTGTGTGTGTGTGTGTGTGTGTGTGTGTGTGTGTGTGTGTGTGTGTGTCGGGGATGGTGGGGAGGCGGGCAGGTCATGGATGATTTAAAGGTGCAGAGATTGGAGAGTTCAACCCAGGGCCAGACATGCTGGCACAACCATCAATCAGAGAGAGAGAGAGAGAAAGAAAGAGAGAGAGAGAGAGAGAGAAAGAGAGAGAGTGAGAGAGAGAGACCCAGACCCAGCCAAGAGGGAGGTAGCTACAGGGAGCTAGAGACACAAAAAGAAAGTGGGAAGCTGGGCGTGAGAAGTGAATGATAATGACACAGAGATACAAACAGATGATAGACACATGTCCGTACTGTGAGTATTTTCTCTTCATATTCCTATGGCGTATTACAAACCCAACCGCCTGAATTAATTGTCAGCATTGTATGTTTCTGCAATCCACGGATACGTACAGTCTCAACGGAAATTTGAAACTAAACGGCAGTTAATTTGGAAAGCCTGCTGACTTTCCAACGTAACATGTATTGTTTGGTGTTGGTATGTATGCATGTTGATAAGTTGATAAACAGACAGATAGTCATCTTTAGGGTTAAGCCTAATTTATACTTATTGGAAAGTGTTGCTCAACACATGGTCGCCGACAATAAAGAAAGCGTCGCTTATGTTGCTGCATTTATGGTTCAGTGAACACTCTCCTAGGCTCAACGGTCACGTGACACTCGGACGCTATAGAGAACTTGTGCAGACCACTGAGCTATGGAGGGAAGATCTCCATTTGATCCCAGTATCAGCTATTGAAGCCAATATCATCTGATTTGTCGCCATTGTTGGGAACCCGATTCCGCACAGTAGCTCCGTTGAGTTAGAACCTCTGTGAGGTCCCCGCCCCTCTAAACTTTCTTATGTAGAGCTGCTGTTTCAGTGCGTTGTGCAGTCAATCCTCTCTAGCTCTGTAAATATGGCACTTTAATTCCTAATAATCTTTGTCTCGCCAAAAGTAACCATGTAGATTCCCACTATGAGGTCAGTTTATCAGATCAGTTTACGGAAATCTGATTTTCGTTGTCGGAGATGGCTCCTAGCAGCCACACGAGCCCTCCTGGCTGCTCTGGGCAACTTATCGTCATACGGGGGAAATTATCTGATGAACTGATCTTTGCAGCTCTGTGTTGATTAGCTAATGTTTCCGTGGCATTTTGATTAACGTTATTTATTTCCTTTTGGAACAAATGTTGGTTTAACAGATGATATCTAAGCTTGAAGTTTTAGGCTACTATACGTTGTTTACTGGGTAGGGCAGTCGAGCCAAGCGCTGCCTCTGAGTTTGGGGATAACTAACGTTATGTTAGCCAGGCTGCCTGGGCCCTATACCACGAATGTTCTATAAGAAGATCCAGGATCTGTCCCTTGATCTGGTTTGTCTAAACCAGATCAGCTCGATTGTAGTTAACTTGTACTACGAACCTCGGTTGCCACTCGTTAACTCGAACCAGGTTTTTCTAATCAAGCTGAGAGCTCGTGCACATGAAAATGCCCGTGCACTGGAGCTCGTGCCCGCAAAAGAGGCGTGATTTTTAACAACTGCCAATCACAATGCAATATTGACTGCTCCAACTCCGACAGCGCCAGACACGCCTATTTCCTCATTGAATGAAACCGCAAATAAGAATCCGCGTTGGATATTATTAGTCTGTTCCCGAATGACTGTCTAAAGTGACCACTTTTATCCACACCAGTAATTTCTTTGAAGAGCGGTTTCTACCTCCACGTAGGCTATCTACAGCAGCTCAATTCACCCTCTCAATAAACTCAAAACCGGCATGTCTTTTGTGGAAGCAATGTGTAATCTATCTCAGTCCAAAATCCGTATGTATAGACCATTTAAGCTCAATGAATAATAATGATCTCATGATGTGTTTAGTCGCACTGATTGAATAATTCCTATAGGCTAATCAATAAAAAAAAGAATGATAATAAAATAAAATAAATGCTTCTGAACTGAATCGACACGGTACGTGCGGGCATAGATTTCATTTATAAAAAATAGCCTATTTTGTGGTCACATATATAGGCTATTGTCAGCAGAGTCGCATATCTCCATATTTCATATAATGATGCTGGAAATATGAAGTTCAATCACATCATAAAGGCCAAAAGCAACACAGTTGCAGCTGCAAAATGCAGGAGTAGCCTAGATATGAATCATCTTAATATGGGATCGCCTGTGTGCAGGTGATCCCATATTAAATTGCTTAGATATAGTAGGCTATTCTAGCATGTAGGCTATGACCATTTCAATTTCAACCCAACGTCAGTCTCAGCTCTGTTGCGCACACGGCACCGTGCGCTTTGGAGACGTTTATGTAACCTTTTTATGCCGGTTTAGTGATATTTCTCCACTCACTATTCAGCTGCAATCGATCAGCGGGGTCAAACAACGTATCTAGGCTACTTGAGAGCACAAAAATGAATATATAAAAACATATTCCAAAGTGGTAAGTAGGGCTTAATTAAAATGTAGCCTGCAACAAGTGCAAGGCTTTATTGATTAATTCAACATTACAATTCGTGCTCCTTCCTCGATGGGAAACTCGTCCAGAAAGGGGTTGGCCATTTTTCCAAACTGCTGATTCGATTGGTTCGTTGGCGGTGTATTTACGGTCTAATCTCATCCTTGCAACTTAACCTGCTGCGGACCAGGTTACCTCGCTAAACCACTAATCGAGCTTCGTGGTACAGGGCTCGTGTCTCTTCTCTGTATATCCTTACAACAGCTAAGAGGAGAGGAGCTTGTGAAGAACATCCCCACAGTCAAAGCACTTCCCTGAGATATCCATATAAAAACACTCATGCTTTAATACCCAAAATAAAACCTCTAGTGTCTGTTTGTGACAGACTAAGCTCACCCGTTAGCTATTAGCTGGTTGTGTAAACTTGTGTAGGCCCCATCTTATCCCCAGGAGTTGTACGTACATGAAACACATTTCCTGGCATACTGTACGCAGGCAGTTGCCGACAACCTGGTAAGTTCTGAAAATATGTATTCCAGCTAACGTTATTGGTCGTAACGTTATCATTATCTGAGTTTAGGGCTAATGAACGTTAGCCAGGCTGCCTGGCCTCTACTAACCCATTAGCTAATGGCTAGTTGTGTGTGCTAAAACCTTTGTGGGCCCCATCTTATCCCCGGGAGTTGTAACGTACATGAAACACATTTCCTGGCATACGCAGGCAGTTGGACAACCTGGTAAGTTCTGAAAATATGTGTATTTCGTTATTCCAGCTAATGTTATCGGTTCTTAGTAACGTTATGTTGACAATGAAATGCTAGCACTACAAGCTTAGCTAACAGCCCCCTAACACAAAGGTTAGCTGGCTAGCTTGCAATACCCGTTATAACCATGGATGTATTAAAAGAACCGATAATGTTAGCGGGAGGAATAAAACATATTTTCTGAACTTACCACTTCAGTCCCCAACCAACATTACTTCCTTGTGCACCTTTCTCAAAACAATGTCCTTTTTATTGCGGTCCATCGATAGAGTCCTGTAGATAACAGATCAAGCAGTGTCTGGTCTATGTAACCTAGGTCTACAATGTGTACAGCCTGTCTGAGCCTGTCCAGCCAATGACGGCTTGAGACTGGCTGCCACAGCTGTCAATCATCCCTTTTTATATCGTCAAATAACTACTTAACACGTTCACTGCCATTGACGAGATATCTCGGCTTACAGAATCCAACGGTTGACTGCCAAAGACGAGATATCTCGGCTTAAAAAAAAAAAAAAAATTTTGACGGTGGGACGTGGATCCAACCCTTTTACGTCTTTTATACAAATATTGGAGGTATTGAATGTGTATAATCTATTTTACCGACCCACTGAGTGGCGACATGTCTCTCCAGAGTAGGAAGAGGCGAGCCAAAACTGGAGGGAAAAGCGCGAGGAAGCCGTTTTCATACTGTAAAATGGATGGCGAAAACGCTTTCACTTTCGCGCTGACGCACAGCGGTGGCAACGGTGGGGGGTTCCAAGAATAGACTGGATGCACACTTTGAAACACGCACCATAAATAAGCCCAGAATCGCAAGAGCTTGATCAGAGCTCTCAACCGAAACGCCAAGAAACGAGCGAAACCCATCCAGCGAGCCCCATCCAGACTGCCAGGCAGCAGCCAGGCAGCAGCAACTCGTTTGTCACAGACCCGCTGCAGAGCCAAGGAGGGCGGAGGAGAACGCCCACGGAGGGAGGAGTTGGAAGCAGAGGGGGGTTTCCTGCTGTTATGAAGGAAATTACTGTTCAAAACAATTGTTTAGATGTCTGACGTCTTACTGATGCCAAAAATGAATGGTTAAAGTGACTGTTCTATCGAATTTCACAAAAAGCCGTTTATCTCAGAATAAATTTTCTGACGCTGAAACCATGCTGTATTCAACTGCTAATGCTTACATAACTACTAACTCTACAAACTAACTCTTTTAGACAGAGAAAGCACACATTCTATTAGTTCTTTTGAGATATTGTGTGTTCACAAAATCCTAACAGAAACGAATCCTCGGCTCTTGAAAGATGAGCCAGAATCCTCAAAAAAAAACCTTGGCAGAAGCTAACTACAGTATTGAAAAATGGCTGGCAGTGAATGTGTTAAAAACAAACTGATCAGAAAAATGACCACTTGCACAGGCATTAGCATGATAATAATTATATAATATGATACAAACCACCTTTGGGAAAACAAATTCTGACGTGTACTTTGATTGATTAGTTTGGTTCATTTTCCCATCCACTAACATGGGGGAGGCGGGCCTTGCGACCTATACTGGTACCTGCCACCAGAGCGGCGATCTAACATGCAGCAGCTTCACTAAATGGAACCTGGCCTACAGCCCTGGTGCAGACAGCCAAGAGAGGGAATGCTGTATGCTGGTTTGTTTATGTCTAGCCTGACATCGCCAGACCAATTCCCAACTGTCAAAGCAAATTAAACATGAGCTCACAGATTCGTCAGGTTCCCAGGCAGTAATAAAATCTCTACAGTGAAACCACGTCAGACATAAACAGGCAGATTGCAACATAATGGAAATGGTTAACAAACTACAGTGCTGCCCCTGCAAGAACTCACCTCCTCTCTCTCTGGGAAGTTGGTCACGGTGTTCTTTGTGATTTTCATGAAGTCATACTGTACATCCAGGACAGGCTGATAAATAATAATATATTCATATTAATTTCAATACAGCGAAAACCAAAACAAGGAAGTCAACCATGTGTGCTCTTCTATCTAGCCAATCACACTTGGACGACACTATGTGACATAGTCAGCGACACTACAAATTTCACTTGGTAGGAGACACTACTCGGCGACACCTGAAAGTGTCGACAAAGAGCTAATTGGTTTCAAAACCAAGTATAAATTGGGCTTTAGGGTTAGGGTTGGTATGTATGCATGTTGGTCAGTTGATGGACAGACACACAGTCATCTTTAGGTGGACGTCTAAACCAAATTCAACATTCAGTTCCAAGGTTCCTCTGTTTGCTGCTGCACCAATGCACAGTAGCCTTCCTTTATCTTACATCTTTCACTCTCTGCCTCTCTTTCACTCGCTGAGTGTGTGTGTGTGTGTGTGTGTGTGTGTGTGTGTGTCTGTGTGTGTGCGTGTGCGTGTGTGCGTGTGTGTGTGTGTGTGTGTGTGTGTGTGTTTGTGTGTGCAGCCGGCATGAAACGACCACGACTCACGGTTGAAGACCCAAGATCTAGAGTCCTGAGATATCCACTGTGGTAGCTGTCAAAACTTGAATCTCTCTGTCTCACTCACACACACACACGCACGCACGCACACACACACACACACACACACACACACACACACACACACACACACACACACACTCGCTCAAACACACTTTCATACCATTGGGGACTTCTTGCTGTGGGGTAGTGAAGTGTAGAGTTGTAAAATATTCAACAGGTTTTGATACCTCCCCTCCCCTCCCTCCATCCATCTCCCTGCGTCTGCGAAAAAAGACATCTCACACACTAGGAGAGAGAGATTTGATGGACTTCACTCTGTCTTCACTGGAAAAACACTACTGACACGCTGCTACCAGGACACACACACGCGCGCGCATGCACACAAACACACGCGTGCGCGCTTGTGCACACACACAAACGAACACACACACACACTTTACACACCCGTTTGGGGTGAGAGAGAGAGCCTGGCTGCATCCATGGACAGACGTGAAGAAGCGTTCTCGAAGCTTTCACCATTCAATAATATGGATGTGCATTTTCACACTCGGCTTTGTGGGCTCCATTTACATGGTTGAGGTGTTATCTGATGGTCATGATCTCTAGTGTGTGTGTGTGTGTGTGTGTGTGTGTGTGTGTGTGCGTGTGTGTGCGCACGTGCATGTTGGTGTGCGTGTGTGAGTGATTGAGAGTGTGTGCATGTGTGAGATATGAGAACTAGCTCAATGCTACTTCTTAAATACCCCCGAAAGGACTGTGTTATTGATTTGACGTATGAAAGCATTGCTGCTGATGAAAAGCCATTTAGCGTGACAACAATGTGTGAGAGCGAGATAGAGGGAGAGATAGAGAGAGAGAGAGGGGGAGAGAGACCTTTGCTAGGTGTTAAATGATCCCTCGGGGTGACCATTATAATGAGTCACCTGTTTAACACCAAGCAACATATCTACTCCATCACGCTAAAACCTATAGTGGTTTGGTCACCGCACATAATGCACTATACTGCAGCAGACAAATCATACCCAGGGAGTGAAGAGTAAAACACGTTGGCTTTGCTGTTCTCTCCATCTGATTCAAATCATACCCAGGGAGTGAAGGGTAAAACACGTTGGTTTTGCTGTTCTCTCCATCTGATTCAAATCATACCCAGGGAGTGAAGGGTAAAACATGTTGGTTTTGCTGTTCTCTCCATCTGATTCAAATCATACCCAGGGAGTGAAGGGTAAAACATGTTGGTTTTGCTGCTCTCTCCATCTGATTCAAATCATACCCAGGGAGTGAAGGGTAAAACATGTTGGTTTTGCTGTTCTCTCCATCTGATTCAAATCATACCCAGGGAGTGAAGGGTAAAACATGTTGGTTTTGCTGCTTTCTCAATCTGATTCAAATCATACCCAGGGAGTGAAGGGTAAAACATGTTGGTTTTGCTGCTCTCTCCATCTGATTCAAATCATACCCAGGGGGTGAAGGGTAAAACATGTTGGTTTTGCTGCTCTCTCCATCCAATTCAAATCATACCCAGGAAGTGAAGGGTAAAACATGTTGGTGTTGCTGCTCTCTCCATCTGATTTAAATCAGGCAGTCATGATCTATAAGGAAAACGAATGTGCACATTTACATAAAAGTCAACATCACATACGTGTCTTTTCTTTAATCTAGAGGCATAATTTTTCAGTCAAAAGTGAAACGACACAGATATGATGGCGTATAGTGAGGCTTTCCATGCCTCACTATAGAACTGGCCCCAATGCAAAATTCAGACAGCTTATATGTTGCCGGTAACGTCATGCCAATAAGAGTCTAAATTACTATGCCTTTTATGTTTTATCTGCAGACTAAGCAGCTAGGCTTTCGGTTCTATAAAAGCCATTATTTTTTGTATTGACTATTGAGTGATACACTTTACTAAAACAATCATATTATATCAGAAGTGTTGTTTGTGTTCACAATAGTGATGTCAGATTTGCTTAGGTCAGAGCTATGGCATATTAAATCATCCATCTTTGCTCACTACATCTGCCCTTTCTTTCTTTCTTCTTTTTTACCCCAGGTGTGCATAAAATACAGGTTAAGAACTAATTTTTTTAATACAAAAATGTGAAATAATTATCGGTTTATCGTATCAGCTCTAAAAATCCATATCATGCATCCCTAATATTTGGTCCATATTGCCCAGCCCTACTAAGATCTTTGTTGTCGTCAGTGTTGGGGCTAGTTACGTGTTTTAGTACTAAATGACCATGTTAGTTTTTCAATTATTGTAATCTGTTAGTAGTTACATTACATAGAATATTTTTACTCACTGACTTTTTCATGTATACACGAGACTTTACAAAATGTTTGGTCATGGAAATTCAGTTTAAAGTCATGGAAAAGTCATGGAAATCCATTGGTCAAAATGTGTATGAACCCTGAAGGGATAAATTGAGCATTTATGAGAGATTTCAAAAATATCGAGATATATATCGTGTATCGCGATATAGCCAAAAACCATATCGCCCAGCCCTAACCCAGGGGGTGAAGGGTAAAACATGTTGGTTTTACTGCTCTCTCCATCTGATTCAAATCATACCCAGGGAGTGAAGGGTAAAACATGTTGGTTTTGCTGCTCTCTCCATCTGATTCAAATCATACCCAGGGAAGTGAACGGTAAAACATGTTGGTTTTGCTGCTTTCTCCATATGATTTAAATCATACCCAGGGAGTGAAGGGTAAAACATGTTGGTTTTGCTGCTCTCTCCATCTGATTCAAATCATACCCAGGGAGTGAAGAGTAAAACATGTTGGTTATGCTGCTCTCTCCATCTGATTCAAATCATACCCAGGGAGTGAAGGGTAAATGTTGGTTTTGCTGCTTTCTCAATCTGATTCAAATCATACCCAGGGAGTGAAGGGTAAAACATGTTGGTTCAGCTGCTTTCTGCTGGGTCAAGTGGGCGGGGCTACATAAGGTGAATAGGATAGATGTTTATGTTTCATATTTATTGGCTGTTTATCAAAGGAGGTGATGTCAGCTAGTATTGAGGAAGTTATTTGGTCTACTTAGGCTAGTGTCAGCGTTCTCTCTCTCTCTGTGCCCATACTGAAGATGAGAGGCCAAGCCGCACCCTTGATCATGTTAACTGATAGCCTATCGTAGTTCAGATGTTTGTGTGGAGTTTTTTCCTCTCATTCTGTCTTCATGTAAACCCTGAACTTCCATAACGGAGCCCTCACACATCCAAGTGGACGGAGCTGGTCGAGGGTCTGGATGCTTCGCCTGACGAGCTACACAAGTCAAGCTACAGGGGAGCGACCGTCCCTCAGACGAGCTACACAAGTCAAGCTACACGCCTGACGAGCTACACAAGTCAAGCTACAGGGGAACGACCGTCCCTCAGACGAGCTACACAAGTCAAGCTACACAAGTCAAGCTACAGGGGAGCGACCGTCCCAGACGAGCTACACAAGTCAAGCTACAGGGGAGCGACCGTCCCTCAGGGGAGCTACACAAGTCAAGCTACAGGGGAGCGACCGTCCCTCAGGGGAGCTACACAAGTCAAGCTACAGGGGAACGACCGTCCCTCAGACAAGCTACACAAGTCAAGCTACAGGGGAGCGACCGTCCCTCAGACGAGCTACACAAGTCAAGCTACAGGGGAGCGACCGTCCCTCAGACAAGCTACACAAGTCAAGCTACAGGGGAGCGACCGTCCCTCAGACGAGCTACACAAGTCAAGCTACAGGGGAGCGACCGTCCCTCAGACAAGCTAGCTTTTGGTCTCTATCCACCTTATTTCTAGCTGCCATGATGCCTGATGGGTGCTTCTTCCGCTTCCGGTGTAATTTTTACACTGTTTTAACTTGACCAAAAAAAGACAGGTTTGCTATGTGCTGGTGTTGCAATGGATCGATGTAGCAGTTCTCACTTCTTATCAATGTAAGTTATTTTGTGCAATTTGCCGGGCCTTTTACATTGCTGGGGGCCTTACGCTATAGCTGCGTAGTGAACGTATACGCCGGACCGGCTCTGGGAATTAATTGTGAGCATAACAACCAGGCAAGATGACTCCCGTTATTCCACTGGCAGTTTACATCACCACAGTGCTTTAGCTAAGGTATCAACTTTCAACCACCAGACCAGACCAACCACAATGGGCTGCTTGGATGGATGCCATGAATGGAATTTGGTACAGTACCTATTATCTGTTACACTACACTATCTGTATCGGCAGTATGGTGGGACTGTGTGTGTGTCTGTGTGTGTTTGTGTGTCTGTGTGTGTGTGTGTGTGTGTGTGTGTGTGTGTGTGTGTGTGTGTGTGTGTTTGTCTTGCTCTGCTTGTGTCACCTGGAGTGGAGTGCTGTATCGATCCAGGCCTAATTATATTAAAACCTAACAACACACTCATCCAAGGATGCATATAGATTATATTGGCTGCTAAGGGACTCACTACACACATCCTCGTTGTGTGCGTGTATGTGTGTGCGCGTGTGTGTGTGTGTGTGTGTGTGCGTGCGTGTGTGCGCGCGTGTGCGTGCGTGTGTGAGCGTGCGTGTGCGTGCATGTGTGTGTGTGTGCGTGCGTGTGCGCGCGTGTGCGTGCGTGTGTGTGTGCGCGTGCGTGTGTGTGTGCGTGCGTGCGTGTGTGTGTGTGGCACTGTCCTTGTTGAGAGCAAATGCATATGGCTTCTAGCAGTGACTGCTGTGTGTTTACATGCCGGCTTGCATGCACAAGTGTATACACTGTACATATTCCTATGGTAGTCAATTAAAAAAGCCGGGTCGCCAGGGGCGTTGTCGACACAAACAAATACAGGCCAGCCCCAAATACAGGCCGGGGGAAAACAGGGAAAAAACAATGGTGGATACTGGTAAACTCCTATACTGGGTTGCACCAGCTGTGCGTAAGTCTTTTGAAAAAAATCGTTAGGCACAGAAACCTTGCACATTGAGTCCAATGCGTTTTATTAATACGTTTGTCATTCTATTGGCAATACGAGACAAATATTCATCCTCTCCTGGATCCACATTACAACATGACAGGTGACACAGGTATCTCACTGGTCAAGAGCTCCGTACTCGTCTTCACCTCGCCAAGCCGGCTGTGGTGCAGCGTGCCCAGGTGCTGCAGCACCGTGCCCCTGGGGAGAGGGAGCAGTGAGAGGCCAGTGAGGTGGAGCGAACACTGACATCTCTCCTGCTGCCTCTCCGCTCAGACTGGAGCCCCCCCTCTGTCTCTCTTCCCTAAACACAGACACACACGGGTCAAACAGCTCGCGAAAGGTTTTTAACTGGTGCGAAAACGCAGAAAATCAAACCTGTTCTGAAAACTTTAATGACGGACAAAGGTTTCTGAGTCAGTGGGCCCTATCTTCCCACTGGCCTTAGGCGCTAAACTGGCATTAAGCGCAAAAAAAAAACACGCTTTGCGCCTCCCTCGGGAAGATAGCATCGTGTTTTTAGGCCCCGGAATGCGCTTTAAGCCGAAGAGGCGTGGCGCAGTGCCAGAATAGGCCAGAATGGACTTTTCGGCCTTAAATACCAGCTTAACGCTATCTTCCCCCCTGGTGTTAATTTTAATTTATGGTGATGATGTTGCATCATCCTACCTGTGCAGTGGGGGAGAAGAAAAGCTAGTGAGAGAAAACGATATTATTCTGCCCAAACTTTCACCAATCTAATCTCATCATGACATCCAGGGATAGGCTATATTTTTCTAGCCGATGCATTTAGAGCATTCTTTTCACTTTGATCTTGCATTACTGTAGCATATTTACATGCTTGCTGTATTTAAACTGCAGTGAGATTGGTTTGAGAAGCATAATAATATGGAATAATATATATGGAGACAGACGGGGATGAAAGAGGGGAGGGGGGAGCTCAGAGCGCTTTGGTCGGGCTTTTCTGACCGGATTGGATCGCTCCGTGGAATGGAACATGAAAGGGACATTGTGATTTGTTTACTGCACTTCTCCAATGAGCACGTTGTGAATAATTCTATGATTAAAAGGCGTGGTTATAATGCTTTAGGCCGCGTGTAGCGCCAACACGAAAATAGGGACTGCGCCGGTCCACGCCCACTAATATGGGCTGCGCCTGGCGCTAAGCGCTAATTTAAGGCCAGTGGGACGATAGGGCCCAGTGTTCAAACGTGAATAATACAACATGTATGAAGCATGAAGTTTAAAGAGAAGCATGAAGAGATAATTTCTCTTTTTGGGCTGCATGGCGTCACGTGACTTGCAATACTGAGCTTGGCCACCATGTTCAATTTGCTTCAACTTGTAAAAAAGTAAATTTCAACATTGTTTGTAGAACATTTTACACACAGATTTTACACACAGGCACCGGAATTTGGCACAGACAGATTTTACTTGATTCCGTACTTGGTAGTACCAATGTAATTTGGTTGGTACCCTTAAAAGTACCGATTTTGGTACCTAACCCTAGTGCCAAAATGGCCTAGGTGGATTTGGCAAAAAAAAAAAAAAGTATTATACATAAGAAAGCTAATTTTGAAGCCGATCTGATTTTCAAAAGAACACATTTGTAACTATATATTTTTTCTTTCTTTTAGAATATCAGTATTCTGACTCTTGATCAGGGTAAATGTAAGAATAATTCATTCATTATGTTTAATAATAATAACAAGGGGAATGGAAAAGTAGGAAAATGTCACTTGCATCGCTTTTGCTCTAAACTCTTATATATAGGTGTATATGGATGTTCATGCATGTATGCTGGCTAGCCTCCCCTCCTCCTGCTCGGTCCCCCTCGGTGCGTGGAGGCAGGCAGGGCCGGGGGAAAGAGAAAATCAATGCTTGGCGTCTCAATGAATGTGGCGAGAGCTGGATTGATCGCGGCTCTAAATTGGGTCAACAGGATTGTCTATTTAAAGGCCAAGACCCCTTAATCATCGTTTTAGCTGAGATAGACTCTCAGGCACGCACTGCACCTCCGCTAACACGCCTTTACCTCAACCACGACACAACGACGCAACACACACACACACACATCAGGCACGCACTGCACCTCCGCTAACACGCCTTTACCTCAACCACAACACAACGACGCAACACACACACACACACACACACACACACACACACACACACACATCAGGCACGCACTGCACCTCCGCTAACACGCCTTTACCTCAACCACGACACAACGACGCAACACACACACACACACACACACATCAGGCACGCACTGCACCTCCGCTAACACGCCTTTACCTCAACCACGACACAACGACGCAACACACACACACACACACATCAGGCACGCACTGCACCTCCGCTAACACGCCTTTACATCAAGCACGACGCAACACACACACACACACACACACACACACACACATCAGGCACGCACTGCTCCTCCACTAACATGCCTTTACCTCAAGCGCGACGCAACACACACACACACACACACATCAGGCACGCACTGCTCCTCCACTAACACGCCTTTACCTCAACCACGACGCAACGACGCAACACACACACACACAAATCAGCTACGCACTGCACCTCTGCTAACACGCCTTTACCTCAACCACGACGCAACACACACACACACACACACATCAGGCATGCACTGCACCTCCGCTAACACGCCTTTACCTCAAGCACAACGCAACGATGCAACACACACACACACACATCAGGCACACACTGCTTTACCTCAACCACAACACAACGACGCTAGACACACATCAGGCATGCACTGCTCCTCCGCTAACAGGCCTTTACCTCAACCACGACACAACGACGCACACACACACACACACACACACACAAAACACAGGTACACCCATGAACAGACAATGGCAATGGTTGCATGATGTTGCAGCCATGTTGCTGACATAGTAAGTGATAATTTAACTGCTTTGCAGTTTTCTGAACTCAAGATATTGGCTATACTCATCAAACACGGTAAGGTCATGTGACATTGAACCCAGAGGATGGCTGAAAGCGTTACTGTACATTGCTGACCCCTCCCATGTCTTGCATATAGAATACGAACTGCTTCCATCTGGTAGACGCTACAGAGTCGCAATTAAAAACAAAAAACGATACCTCAACAGATAGAAGAACTCTTTCATCCCCATATCCAACCCGTTCTCACTCTGAGCGCGTCGCATATTGACGCTTTGTCCTGTCCCTTGTGCGTCGCTTGTTACTAACATGGTACCCTTGAGCGACACATGAAACGACTTGGGCTTTCCGACTAAACTCAATGCAAACCCATGGAAGTCATCTTTGACGCTTATGGCAACTGCTCCCCTATTAGCCTAACTGCTCCACCATTAGTCAACTGCTCGCCCATTAGGGTCTGGAGGAGCTAACCTCTCCCAGACCCTAACCCTAAACCTAACCTCTCCCACCCCATGCCTAAACCTAACCTCTCCCAGACCCTAACCCTAACCCTAACCTCTCCCACCCCATGCCTAAACCTAACCTCTCCCAGACCCTAAACCTAACCTCTCCCACCTCCCACGCCTAAACCTAACCTCCCCCCAGACGCTAATGGTGAGCAGTTGACTAATGGGCGAGCAGTTAGGCTGATGGGGGAGCAGTTGCCATAAGCGTCAAAGTTGACTTCTATGGGTTTGCATTGAGTTTAGTCGGAAAGCCCAAGTCGTTTCATGGGTCGCTCAAGGGTACCATGTTAGTAACAAGTGGCGCATAAGGGACGGGACAAAGCGTCAATATGCTACGTGGTCGGAGTGAGAACGTGTTGCCATATCAGTTAGTCTCCTAAACTCGGGTCATAATAAGCATCTACTGTAACTATGATGCACTTGCACTTTAATTGTATGTTTGCACGTTTGCACTGTCTTGTGGTTTGCACTGTTGTTTTGTATGTAGCAGCCTGTATGTATGTCCAAGACAAATTTCCCTTGGGATACATAAAATAATCTTGAATCTTGAATCTTGAACATTAAATTTCCAATGCTGTCCTCGGTGGAAGAGTGACCACACAGCAGACTAACTCTACAGCACTTTAAAAAACATACAAGACATGAGAAGGGAGGAAGCAGTGTGTCCACACAAAATAGTATATTAAGCAAGCATTGAGCAGACATGCAATGCAGAATAGCTGAAATAGAAAACAAAAAATATATAAAGTATAAATAACACAAAAATAGGTGTTTGAAGAGATGTTCATCATTCACTCCTTGACTTTGGCCTTAAACGTAAGATTGAAAAGGCAGTGTGTTCCACTCCAAAGCACCCGTAGTTACTGTAAAAAAATATTTCTACCAGAATTACATTTAACCGATTCCCTTGTTCAAGCAAAGATAGGCTCTAACTGTGCTCAAAACGCCCTGTTATCTCCCATTTGAGCTGCTCCTTTACACTCGACCCACCCCCCACTTCTCCCGTGACCTTTCC
>NC_139626.1:18351887-18381887 GCF_964638095.1 Poromitra crassiceps
ACATAGAAACACAAAGGGATGCAGCCCAAGCTAAAACTGGTAAAGCCTTCTTGTTAGGGATGTACGATGATATTGGCACGCCATCAGTATCGGCCGATATGAAAATATATAAATAAATATATATAATAAAAAATACATTTAATATCAGCATCGGCCCGGAACGAACATTTCTGCAGATATGACAGGAAAATAAAATTATGCTTTAATTATACTCAAATTCTCAATGCTTGACTAATGAATGAATGAATGAATGAATGAATGAATGAATGAATCTTAGCGTTTTTGTTTGAAACAAAATGTGAATATATGACATGGTTCGGTATAACAAACAATCTGGCAATGTCCATGGGACACTAAAACTTCCCAGTGAAACCCCTAATGATAATAATATGATAATAATAATAATGATAATGATAATAATATGAAAGAATGAACATTCCTACATACTTGGACTCTGATCAAAAGCGCCACATTGGAATAAATTCACATTTCAGCCAGTTTAACATTGAGCCTATAGCCTTCAATATATATGTAAATATACAATCTGTATCATATCCATCATATCAAATGACAGTGAGTGTGTTTGCATGCACACTAATAAACCGATTATTATTGGATTTCTCGAGGTACCTGATTATCAAGCGGTCATGGACAGTATAAACTAATATCCTTTATCGGATAAATATCCGATTACGAGAAATCCTATAAACACACCTAGCTTTGTGCTGAATCATCCGTTTTATTAGCGCACGGACCAGTCTCATGTCCATTCACGCACTTTGAGGTGAGTTCCCGCTACTTACTAAAGTGCATGAAAACGCGAAAAACAGATTATTGCCAGTTATCTGATTATTCTCAGCTAGCTGATCAATTGTGTGCATGCAAACGCACTCACTGATTGGGCGATATCAGATTTTAAAAAGCCAATCTTGGTAAACTCATATATCGATCTAACCGGACAAAGTGTTTGCAGACAAAGCAAACACCTTCCTTGTCCAAAGATGAAGCTGAGTCTTTAAGATCCTTTCAGCTGCCAGACAGCAGGACAATGAGGACAGACAGACAGAGAGACAGACAGACAGACAGTCAGACAGGTCTAACTCAAACCACACACATCTCGTTCCACCCTGACAGCTCGGCCGCCTGATGAAGAAAGGTGTGTGTGTGTGTGTGTGTGTGTGTGTGTGTATGTGTGTGTGTGTGTGTGTGTGTGTGTGTGTGTGTGTGTGTGTGTGGTGAGGCGATGAGAAACAAGTGACCCTTCCCTTCCAGCCACAGGGAAAATATCGAAAGGATTCAATTAAGGATGCAGAGCGATTGCGGGAAGGGGAGGGTGTGTGTGCGTGTGTGTGTGTGTGTGTGTGTGTGTGTGTGTGTGTGTGTGTGTGTGTGTGTGCGTGCGTGCGTGCAGGCGTGCATGTGAGCGTGCGCACGTGTGTGTGTGTATGGATGGGTGGATGAGCCTAGGTGGACTGCCACTCAGACGGGGCTCCAGCGCTCAGAGACGGGTGTCAACGTTCGGGACGGATGAGCTGGCGGAACCGAACGGTGAAAAGAAAAAGGGAGGAGGAGAAGGCGTAAGGAGCCGGCTATCAATCAACCGATCAATCAATCATTCAATCAGATGAGCTCGGTGGTGGAAAAGGGCACGGTAAGCAGGTTTCTGTGGCGGGACAAAGCCTCTGCGTTGATGGTGCCGATAACGCGACGTTTTGCTTTTCGGAAAAGACAATGGCGACCTTTCTACGAGGTGTCAGAAAAAGTCTAAAACTCACAAGAGAGGTCAGACGCTTCTTCAACATCAACACCAACTTCCAGACACAAACCAAGTACCATCATGCTTCTAGACATCTGCCATAGTATACAGTGCTCCTACAGTACAGTACTACTGCCATCTTCTTGGCACAGCTGCAAAAGGAACACCATATTTCTTGGCACATGTTATGGTACTTGAGTACAAGCAAATTACATGTTTTTTAATTCCCAAACCCCCTTCACAATTGAGGACCACTTTTATGATTTTCAAAGTGTAAATGCATTTCTTTAATGCGATTTTCAGTGGTACACATTTTGTGAAGATCATCTAGCTGAACACCAACTTTGCTGTTTCAGAAGCAGATCACCTGATCACATGCCTTATTTTGTGCATTTAATGGAAATTCCCAGACAAAAATCCCATTGACTTTTCTCCTAAGAGCCAGAAATGCAGGGACCTCTGGGTAAGAAAGCCTACAAAAATACGTCATCCCCCTGCTGTCCCGGTCATTGCTCCACCCCCTCTGCTGATCTGGGGAGAGTTGTAGACTAGCACATGCTCCCTCAGATACATGTGCAGTCACCAGCTGCTTCTTTTTACCTGACAGCGAGGAGTTTCACCGGCGTGGGAGGATCATGGATCCTGGTCTCCGGTGGTAGGGGAGTGTTTTTACTGCCAGACCCCAATTACATGTACTCTATATCAGATCTCTTGCCCATGTGATCTAATCTCATTGCTTTTCTTATCACTGCTATGCTGATGACACCCAGTTTTTCCTTTCCTTCCCCCCCTCCGACACCCAAATCGAGGCTCGCATCTCTGCATGCCTCAAAGACATTGGTGACTGGATGTCTGCCCACCACCTCAAGCTCAATCTTGGTAAAAACAGAGCTACTCTTCCTCCCAGGGAAAGACTGCCCTCTCGCAGATCTCTCCATCTCCATTGACAATACCACTGTGCTTCCCTCCCAAACAGCTAAGAAGCTTGGGGTGATCCTTGACAACCAGCTGTCTTGCTCGGCCAACATAGCTGCGACAGCACGCTCCTGTAGGTTCTCGCTCTACAACATCCGCAAAATCCGTCCCTTTCGCAAGGGAAGCGACTCAACTCCTGGTCCAGTCACTTATCATCTCCCGCCTGGACTACTGCAACGTGCTCATTCAGAATGCTGCAGCCTGTCTGGTATTCAACCAACCCAAATTCTCTCATGTCACTCCCCTCTTCCGGGACCTTCACTGGCTTCCCATCTCGGCACGCATCAAATTCAAGACACTGGTATTGGCCTACAGGGCAGTACACCAGACAGCTCCTCTGTACCTGCAATCTATGGGCAGGTTCCAAATCTCTCACCGCTCCCTTCGCTCCTCCACTAGTGCAGGACACCTCGCCCCTCCTTCGCTACGGGGGCTAAAAAGTCGCTCATCCCGATCGCGACTCTTCTCGTCCCTGGCACCTCAATGGTGGAATGAGCTTCCACCTTCAGTCAGGACGGCTGAATCACTGCCGATCTTTCGGAAAAGACTAAAGACACACCTTTTCATGCTCCATCTGGGCCCTTCTTGAACTAACTTCTTTCTCTCTCTAAAAAAAGCAAAAAAAAAAAACTAACTTAAAGCAGCTACGAGCAAGATTTTCGATTGTTATTATAAACAGTCTAAATTTAATATCGATGCCTCACATCTTACCTCTAATAGTAGACGAGACCAATGCCGAGTAGTCTCACTTGAACCCCGAGTGAATCGGCCAGTGTTGGCTTGATGATTAGTCTGTCTGCGGCCGGGGCAGATCAGGAAGTGAAATGAAACGGTTTGCGGCAGCCACTTCGGCCATAACCACAAAATAACAAAATTACTTTCTTAAACAAACTGTTAGAATATAACGAGAGATGTTCGCGAGAGTAGCAAGCCCCTGGATGTAGCGAGCATGACTTGTTTATGGTCTGTTGCTAGGCAGAGTGGAACGGTTGAAGGCAGGCAGCTGCCGTAAAATATTATATATAATATAATATAAATATTACATTTAGACTGTTTAATAACAATCGAAAATCTTGCTCGTAGCTGCTTTAACTTTACCACTATTCCTTCAGATGTTGTAGTTGTCATAGACTGTGTTGCATAGTTGATTGCTCTATTGCTGACAAAAATGTGTTATTGTAAGTCGCTTTGGATAAAAGCATCTGCCAAATGACGTAATGTAATGTAATGTAATGTAATGTACATGTTTCTTTGTATCCAACAAACCATAAGTGGATCAACACTTACTACTAAAATACTACAATGCGTCATGGTATATTGTGTGACTACTGCCAACGTCCATGTTCTTTTTTTTTCTTTTAGTATCAGACAAAGCACTACAGTACAGTTCTACAACACTACAGATGAAAAACCCAGCCTGTTCTCATTCCCAACGCAGCGACGCAAAAGGTACTCTTTCTCATTTTTGGACGCGTTGCGGTAGTTCAGCAGAACGTCCCGCAACTGAAAGTGATGCCACGGAATTGCGTCATTCAAATATGGCCCTGGTGCTATAGGAAACCTTTCTACAATGCTTCCTTATGCTAACCAAAAAAATAAAATAAAAAATAAGCTGTGCAGAGCCTTTGTCCCTCCCTTCTGGCAGTAGTCTCACTTGCCAGACTCTCTCCCTGCAGCGGAAGAGAGTCTGGCTGGTAATAGCTCCACTGTGGACTAGTGGAGAAAAAGGCTCAATTTAATACCTTTACAGCCATCCACCGAAAGTAGCATGCAGGCTGGCTTCATTGCACAATCCACATCAATCGTTTTCAGCGTGTAGCAACGAGCTAGCGGCTAGCGCTGCTGTTATTATTGTTTCAAAGCGGAGGGAGCGGAAAGGAAAAATCCATATATGGTCGCAGCCGGTCAGTCAGAGCGGGTCGGAGCCAATTGCAGAGCTTGCAGGATTTCCATCCGGCACAGACTGAAATGGCAGGCACCAATGGGAGAGCTAAGTCCACCAGGCTGCTTCAAGCCAGTCAGACTATTCTGACAGTGAGAGTGGATGTGCTGCATTCATGGTGTATTGAAAATGAGTTCCTGACTATTTGCTTTGTTTGTTTGTTATCACACAAAAACTGGAAACATCAGCGTGTTATTTAAACGCTCTGAGCAATACAACACAACACGTCTTCTTTGTAGCGTAGCGTAGCCTACATGTTGCTGTTTCCTCAAGTGCCAAGAGGCTAAACTGCTATGTTGATGACATGGTTCTATTTCTATGAGTCCAGCCTGTAATGTGTGTGCAGCATGTGGCAGCTTTCTTTTGGTGACAGATATTTTTGCGCACTATGAGACAGAGAAGAACCTGATTTAATTCAGTAATGTGGAAGAACCTGATTTAATTCAGTAATATGGAAGAACCTGATTTAATTCAGTAATATGGAAGAACCTGATTTGATTCAGTAATATGGAAGAACCTGATTTAATTCAGTAATATGGAAGAACCTGATTTAATTCAGTAATATGGAAGAACCTGATTTAATTCAGTAATATGGAAGGGCTAATCTCCATCATATCAAGCCATGCGGAGCGAGGTGCTAAAAACCACATCCTGTGGGTTACACATGTTTCTGGATAATCATACGTGTTCATGGAAGCACTGAAGCACATCTACTCACTCTGGCTGTGATTGGAGAGGGACAGAGAGAATCCTGACTCTCACACACACACGCACGCACGCACGCACGCACGCACACACACACACACACACACACACACACACACACACACACACACACACACACACACACACACACACACACACACACACCTCTGAAGAAGAAACATGCAAATGAAGTCAGACAACATAAATCAAGCAGGGGCAGGCAACAAAAGACAAAAGGAGGTCTAATTAGAAATACAGAAAAGGATCAGAGTGAGTGCAGCCATTTGAATATATCAAATATGAGAAGCGGCGATTCCTTCACTCTGTGTCCAAACAAGCTGCTGTTTCAAATGGAACGCTTCTAATTCCTGCTCCGTTTTCCTCTGGCTTGGACTCAGACACCGAGCCTCGCCACTCCAATCCCCCACGGGACTCTGATAGGAATCTAATTAACCAAGATCAATATTAACACCACCTCTCTCTCTCTCTCTCTCTCTCTCTCTCTCTCTCTCTGTACCACCCCTCCATTTTTTTCCATTCCTGCATTTGAACAGGAGGAGAAATTCATTTCTCCAGCCCAGCGATCCTGCCACTGAGAAGGATGGGGAAGGGGGGGGGGGGGTGATTGGGATCACAAAACACAGGGAATGAGGGAGAGGAGAGGAGAGAGGAGAGGAGAAGAGAGAGGAGAGGAGAGAGGAAAGGAGAAGAGAGAGGATAGGAGAAGAGAAGAGCGAGGAAAGGAGAGGAGAAGAGAGAGGAAAGGAGAGAGGAGAAGAGAAGAGAGAGGAGAGAGGAGAGGAGAGAGGAGAGGAGAAGAGAAGAGAGAGGAGAGGCGAAGAGAGGAGAGAGGAAAGGAGAGGAGAGAGGAGAGGAGAAGAGAAGAGAGAGGAGAGGAGAAGAGAGGAGAGAGGAAAGGAGAGGAGAGAGGAAAGGAGAAGAGAGAGGAAAGGAGAGGAGAAGAGAGAGGAGAGTGAGATGGAACAAGGGAGAAATAGGAAGGAAGGAAAGAAAGGTGGTTCAAGAATAAGGCCGCATTCATACAGACTCCAGCGAGATGCAGTGGCCGCTGCATGTAGTGCGGCTGTAGTAGGTTGGGGTGGGCGGGTCTCACTTCACCCCCCCTTTCTGCCTTCTCCCCTTCAAAAAAACAAACAAACCAAAACAACACATGCATGTGTGCGAGCGAACCAGGAAAATATATTTTTAAAAGGCTGTAGGCTATTTTGTATTTGATCTGCTATTTTACCGTTTCAAAAAAGTAGGATTGCCCTGTACTCTCTGGTCCTACGACCACTGTGTGTTGTTCACACAGCCCCCTGCTGCCACTGACTATGAATGGAGCATGGGGGGGGGGCAATGCAGAGCGACGGACCATGTCTCAATCCAGCCTAAAGGGCTCATTATACTCCAGCAAGCTCCGTGGGGGTGGAGCTCGGCAAGTCACCGTGCGGACCTCGCACTGGGGCAGATGCTATTATACTCAGAAGTGATCAGCCAAGTGATCAGCATGTATTGTACAATGGTAATAGTGAGAACAGCCCATGAAAAGTCGCAATGAAACGCTATTATGTGCAGTACTGAGTGCGCTTTCACTCTCAAATGACCGTACATCAGCACATGAATGAATCACCAAACTTGTTTTTACTGAAAGCCGTTTTAGTTCTCAGCCCTGATTGCCTACTCTGTGCTGCGTTTAATCTCTCTCAATCATGCTCTCAACACAACACATTTACTTGGTGAAATGACTAAAAACGAACAGTTGCAAATCAAAGTTTATAGCCTACCACATGGGTCAAGAAATGTGGGGAAAACACAGCTCAGTGTTCAGTGCTCAGTGGCTTGAAAACGGCCATGTTTGGAGAGAAGCCGTGCGGAGGTCGCGCTGTGAGAAAAAAAATCAGGCACACGGTGGGCGCCCTATGGAGGTAGCGAATAACCACGCCCAACAAATTTACGTCATTTGACACGCCCGGCCCTCGCTCCACCCCTGCGCCCTTCACGGCATGGTGAGCATAAATCAGCCTTAAGGGGGGCACTACACGAGAAAGTACAAGAACGGGTGATTGTGTTATATTGCAATAGATTGTGAAAAACATTTGAATGCACATTTGACTGTTACAAATGATTATTATTTTTATTATTATGATTATTATTATGATTATTATGATGATTATTATTATCATGATTATTATTACTGTTATTATTATTAATAATGAACAATAAGACCTTTTATTCTCATCCTTGGTGAAAATGGTATCATGTGACCAATGCCTAAGGGCTCAGTCTGTAAATGGATGTTCTTTATTGTTTTCCCGGCATGCAGACGAATTCAATCTACAAAAGCAAATGTGGGTAACTGACTCAGCAGATTGATGTCGTTTGAGGGCAAAAAGGCTGCGTGTAAAAAGCCATGGGAGCAGTCAGCTACACTGTAGCAGCCGGCGCGTGCGGATGTTCAGCAGCATCCAAGTCACAACGGAGTTTTGACTACGAGAGTTCATCTGAGTACAGTGCTTTGTGACAGTGTCATGGGATGTGGGGAAATATGCTCTCCTCTCTGTCACTCTCTGTCTCTCTCTCTGTCTTTCAAATGGACAGATGTAGCAGGGTTACTGATGTAGGTTTGCCGATAGTGGCCTTTCTTTTAATATTGGATATCGGTGAGTCATTGCATGTCCGCCTCCGATATGATAAACCAGTCCCAGGAATCATTCCAGTGTGGTGTGTGTCTGTCAAACCCAACCCTAACCCACCTGTCATTATTCTCATTAGTCTAAACCGCATGCCAAATTACCTCTTTCACAGCCATTGGCAGTGCGTGGCCTGTTATTTACCCACCCTACTCTGCCTCTGATTGGCTAGTACTCATTGCCTTCCACGGGCAGAACGCAAGGAGGAGGAGGAGGAGGGGGGGTTGGGGGGCGGATGCCACGGTGGACAATGTCAGGTCCTCAAGCTGAGAAAGCTACATTTTGGGCATTGCAGCTGTCGTGGACCAATCAGTGGGGTTTTGTTTTTCAGAAGGGCCGTGCAAATGTGGGAATGTCATTGAAAACGGTGCTGAATTGAGAACTGTGCATATAATTTATCGTTTGTTAAGTTTATTGCTGATGAACAAGAATGGTGGAAGTTGGTAGGGTTAATGATTTCCAGTCAGATGTGGATGTTTTCATAAGGATAGCAGCCTTCTTGTAGGGTGCTCACATTTCTGTTTGTTAATTCTCCCTTTTTGACATCTGCTGCCATTGGAATACTTTGTAAATGAGGGGAATGTCATTGAAAATGGTGCTGAATTGAGAACTGTGCATATAATTTACCTTTTGTTAAGTTTATTGCTGATGAACAAGAATGGTGGAAGTTTGGTATGGTTAATGATTTCCAGTCAGATGTGGATGTTTTCATAAGAGTGGCAGCCTTCTTGTATAGTGCTCTCATAATTTCACTTTCTTGATTTTGGGAGACTTTTTTTTATGTCATGCATATTGCCTATGAAGATAGCATAAAATTACAGATCTGTTGGAGATTTTAAAAAAAGCACAGTCATAATTAATTAATGTGGCACACTCGACCATTTTTACAAGACACAGGGCTATTTCCGCAAACGCGTTAATGTGGTTTTTAATGCCAGGCGCTGCACAATTTGGAGGCGTGGCCAAGCCCTCTGCTATTCTCCGTGCCCCACAAAATGCCTGTGCGCTCCGCACAAAAGCATTAAATGGCCGTGCTTAAGGCAAGAATTATTCACAGGTGTGGCCATGTGCTGGCCACACACCATCAGATTCCCGTCTCCATGGGTGGTTTTAGACCCTTTTTTAGACCCCCAAATTTCATCTGAGCCCCCCCACAAATACTAGACATCCAGACGAATCCATAGGTACCAGCCAATGCCATGTTATGCTAGCTCACTGGGAAGCAGGTGTAATATTGCTCCAAAGTCGGCAAAGTTTTTGACAAATGTAAATGGGCATGACTACTCAATTGGGTCCCTTGACCTCTCGCATCAAGATATCTGAATGAAAGCGCAAAACAGTGGGGGTGCGGAGATATGGCCCACAGAGTCTAATAACACCATGGCTTCCCTGCGTTACCTTCAGACGTGGGCACACACAGGGCTGTGTGAAGTGTGTGTTGGACTTTTATTGTGAAGGACTGTGTGAAGTATGTGTTGGACTTTTATTGTCAGGGGCTGTGTGTGAGGTGTTGGACTTTTGTTCTCAAGGGTTGTGTGATGTGTGTGTTGGACTTTTATTGTGAAGGGCTGTGTGAAGTGTGTTAGACTTTTATTGTGAAGGGCTGTGTGTGAGTTGTGTTGGACTTTCATTCCGAAGGGCTGTGTGAAGTGTGTGTTGGACTTTTATTGTAAAAGCGCTGTGTGAGGTGTGTGTTGGACTATTATTGTGAAGGGCTGTGTGAGGTGTGTGTTGGACTATTATTCCGAAGGGCTGTGTGAAGTGTGTGTTGGACTTTTATTCTGAAGGGCTGTGTGAAGTGTGTTGGGGCCCTATCTTACGCCTGGTTCAAGCACTCAAAATTCATGTTTCCCCTTTTAATTACCACTGGGTCAGTACTGTACATCAAAGGATGTGTTTAGGCGACCCAGTGGTAATAAAAACAAATATTTTGAGTGCAAGAAACTAGAAATGACAATGCTTGTCCTTGCCCTTGCACCGGGTGTAGGATAGGGCCGTTGGACTTTTATTCTGAAGGGCTGTGTATGAATTGTGTGTTGGACTTTTATTGTGAAAGGCTGTGTGTGAAGTGTGTGTTGGACAGACATAGACACATACAGACAGACAGACAGACAGATAGACAGACAGACAGACAGACAGACAGACAGACAGACCCTCTTATGCCTTGGCCCCTAGTGGCCACACCGTAAAAATAGTACTTTAACGTCAAAAAGTTTGCCGACACATGGTCCAAATGCTGTTTCTGAGGCTGGCACAAAATATCAGCTGTCAGGAGCTCCAAAACAAAACATTGATAATATCGGCCTTCAAAAACCCATATCGGTCTAAGCCTGTGAGCGACAAGTAGCCGAGAAGAGGCTAGGGAGGTAGAACGGTGGAAGATGGAGAAGGGAAAAGGAAGATAAATGAGAGACAGAGGGGGGAGAGGGACAGAGAGAGGGACATTGAGAGGGAGAGAGAGAGGTGGAGAGAGAGAGGGCGAGAGAGAGAGGAGGCGAGGGAATGGGAGACGGAGGAGTTATGGAGGCGAAGGAGGGAGCTACAGAATGCGAGCCCCGGAGCCCTCCTGCTCCCCTCATTAGCTACAATGGTGAGCTGGGAGAGTGATCAAAGGCCTGGTCTGATAGGGCCGGCACACAGCTGTCACACTGTCACCACCACAGGGAGGGCGAGAGACATAGAGACAGACAGAGCCACAGAGAGAGAGAGAAAGAGAGAGAGAGAGAAGTTGATGTTTGTGTGCTATTGTTGAGATGAAGATGGGAGGGGAGGATAAGGAGAGAGGAGAGAAAAGGAGAAAGGAGGTGAAAAGTCAAGAAAATGGGAGGAGAGGAAGAAGGTAAAAAAAGATAGGAAAAGTGAATAGAGTGGACGAGAAGGTGATGAGAGGAAGCCAAGACAGGAGAGCAGAGGAGGTAAAAAGAGGGATAAGAACAGAAAATGGAAGGAGAGATAGTAGGGTCATCTGTGGCACTTCCGTGACCGTGGAGAGCGAAGGTCCGTTTCTCAATGGATTTGTCATCTAGGAGGGTTAATAAACAAATTTAGCCGGGGTGTATTTTTAAAAAAGGCGGGGAAAATATTTGAGAGACCAAAATCCAAAATGGCTGCTGTGGAAATGAACTTTTTAATGCTTTGACCTACAATGATGCACAATACATGGTTTCAGAGCTTATTCTGGTCAAGGAATACATATTTGGTGTTTATATAATGATTTGACCTATTTTTGACCTTCAAATCCAAGATGGCTGCCAATTTTGAGGCAGTTTTTTCAAAATCGTCATAGAGCCTTCATATTAGGCTTGAATGACAGGTCTTCTCATGATGAGTTGAATAATATACAGTATAAGTACACAGAAGTAATCTCTGAGGTCAATAAAGTCAATGTTTGTGTGTAAACAACAGTTGCTGATTTGCGGTTTCCCATTAAATAGGGTAGGCTACTGAGAATATGGTGTCCAGTTCATCCCATCACATTTTCATAATGAACCAAAAACAAAAAATTTGATGATGTTTACACCACCACCTCCTGGGAAGATGGGGCAACCAATCGGTACATGCATTCGTCATGTTATATTTCTATTTAATCTTCAGTTATGCTTAAGCAAGCCAGGCTGTTTATTTTCAAAAGCAAATGCATATGTCAGTTGACAGAAGTGTGGAGACAGATAACATTAACTTTAGCTAAAAATAATAACGTTACCTAACGTTAGCTAACACCAAATATCAATGATGACTTCTGCAAATAAAAATTGTTTTTGCTTTTGTTTTATATGTTCTTGATGGTAGAACTATCTTTAGACTAGTGAATAACGTTGATATCCTCAAACAAAGTTCCTCCGAGACATGGGCAGTTAGCCAGCCGCTTCTTTTCACCTGACAGGGGAAGCTTCACCGGTAGGACATAGCACGTGGGAGGTTCACACTATTCCAACCAGTTCCCCTCCCTCTGAACAGGCGCCCTTAACGACCAGAGAAGGAACCACATTAGCAACCAGGATATTGCATGTTTTTGGTGAAGGGGGTTCCTATATGAAGGAAACCCCCGGGAGGCACGGGGAGAACATGCAATCTCCACACAGAAAGGCCCTTTTGACGACCCCACCCGGGCGGTGGGCACTCGAGGACATGCGGACGGGCACGCATTCCTTCAGCGTTCACATCGTCCCAGGTGGGAATCGAACCCACGACCTTCGAGCTGTGAGGCGATAGTGCTTACCACTACACCACCGTACCTCCTTTTATATCCTCAAACAAAGTGTCTTAAAGTGTGTAATGTTAACATTAGTTAGAGAAAAAGCGAGCTCGCGCAAGTGCTGACACTGACTGCTTCACAGACTGACTGAGCTAATCTGAAAATGCTTGACTGAAAAAGGGCCGTTGCCTACCAACAAGGTCAAGATTAAAAGTCCATACTCTTAACAAAAACTAAAACTTCACTGAAAAGGGACATTGCACAACAGGGATTAGGACTAGACAGTCAGCTGAAATTTAGTCAGATGAAATTTAGTAAAATTTAGTCAGATGAAATTTGATCAGATGAAATTTAGTAGCCTAGGATTCAGTTTTAATTTCAAAGTTAATTTCATTGTTTGTTTTGAGTTGACCTTTAAATTCAGCTCAAGCAACTAACCTTGCTAGCTTTGCATACAGAATATTATTTTATGTTAGGCTATAGTGCAAAATTGTTTTTGGTTCATTATGAAAATGTGATGGGATGAACTGGACACCATATTCTCAGTAGCCTACCCTATTTAATGGGAAACCGCAAATCAGCAACTGTTGTTTACACACAAACATTGACTTTAATGACCTCAGAGATTACTTCTGTGTACTTATACTGTATATTATTCAACTCATCATGAGAAGACCTGTCATAAAAAAAAAAAAAAAATCTTGAATCTTGAATTCAAGCCTAATATGAAGGCTCTATGACGATTTTGAAAAAACTGCCTTTTAGAGCTCAAAATTGGCAGCCATCTTGGATTTGAAGGTCAAAAATAAGTCAAATCATTATATAAACACCAAATATGTATTCCTTGACCAGAATAAGCTCTGAAACCATGTATTGTGCATCATTGTAGGTCAAAGCATTAAAAAGTTCATTTCCACGGCAGACATTTTGGATTTTGGTCTCTCAAATATTTTCCCCGCCTTTTTTAAAAATACACCCCGGCTAAATTTGTTTATTAACCCTCCTAGATGACAAATCCATTGAGAAACGGACCTTCGCTCTCCACGGTCACGGAAGTGCCACAGATGACCCTACTAAGAGGAGAAAAAGGAGAAGTAGAAAGGAGAAGAGCAAAGGAGAGTGGTAGCCATGTGACCTCACTTTCCGTTTGGTTTTGTAGATCAGTTTAACCTCCAGCCCGCCCCCAGTGATTTTCACACATTACAAAGCCCACGGGCCAATCAGGTACCTGCCTCACAGTTGACAACGTAACCGGCAAGGAGCAGTACTAACGTTAACGTTATAACAGTAAACTAAGTGCAGTTATTGCAGAAATACACTAAATGACAACACAAGAACAGGAGTAGCCTATGCACCAGCAGAGTTTCTCCGCGGACAGCAGAAAATATGCTTTCAATGTTCTTCCAAGTGGATTTGGATTTGGCAGGATTCTACGCTGATTGGCTGAAGGACTGGATTTGGTGACGCTGATTGGCTGAAGGAGTTGTCTGTCAAGGCAAGTACTCCCACCCACTGAAATCACTGTGGACGGATTGGAGTCGAGACTCGAGACTGATACCATCTAGGAGAGTGCATTCATCATGCAGGTTCAATCCCCCATAGCTCCGATAGACCCTTTTCACGGTGGCCATTTTGTGTCGAAAAGGCAGGGTAAACACAGGTGCAAGCAGAACACTAATGAGGGTTTCCATGATTGGAAGTTGGAAACTCTCATTAGTGTTCTGCTTGCACCTGTGTTTGTCCTGCCTTTTCGACACAAAATGGCCACTGTGAAAAGGGTCCATTGTGACTCCCTCTGCTCTCCAGTGCCAATCCAACCCAGGCTAAAAAAAAAATTGTTTCACAAAAACGGCTCTAACATTTTTAGAAGGTGATGTTTGTTTGGACCGGTACCGCGACCTCCAGAAATCATTTAACGTAACATGGGATATTGAAGTAGCCTACAGATCTGGCACTAAATTTAACGTAACATGGGATATTGAAGTAGCCTACAGATCTGGCACTAAATTTAACGTCACATGGGATATTGAAGCAGCCTACAGATCTGGCACAAAATTTAACGTAACATGGGATATTGAAGTAGCCTACAGATCTGGCACTAAATTTAACGTCACATGGGATATTGAAGTAGCCTACAGATCTGGCACTAAATTTAACGTAACATGGGATATTGAAGTAGCCTACAGATCTGGCACTAAATTTAACGTCACATGGGGATATTGAAGTAGCCTAACAGATCTGGCACTAAATTTAACGTCACATGGGATATTGAAGTAGCCTACAGATCTGGCACTAAATTTAACGTAACATGGGATATTGAAGTAGCCTACAGATCTGGCACTAAATTTAACGTCACATGGGATAGTGAAGTAGCCTACAGATCTGGCACTAAATTTAACGTCACATGGGATATTGAAGTAGCCTACAGATCTGGCACTAAATTTAACGTAACATGGGATATTGAAGTAGCCTACAGATCTGGCACTAAATTTAACGTCACATGGGATAGTGAAGTAGCCTACAGATCTGGCACTAAATTTAACGTCACATGGGATATTGAAGTAGCCTACAGATCTGGCACTAAATTTAACCTAACATGGGATATTGAAGTAGCCTACAGATCTGGCACTAAATTTAACGTAACATGGGATAGTGAAGTAGCCTACAGATCTGGCACTAAATTTAACATCACATGGGATATTGAAGCAGCCTACAGATCTGGCACAAAATTTAACGTAACATGGGATATTGAAGTAGCCTACAGATCTGGCACTAAATTTAACGTCACATGGGATAGTGAAGTAGCCTACAGATCTGGCACTAAATTTAACGTCACATGGGATATTGAAGTAGCCTACAGATCTGGCACTAAATTTAACGTAACATGGGATATTGAAGTAGCCTACAGATCTGGCACTAAATTTAACGTCACATGGGATAGTGAAGTAGCCTACAGATCTGGCACTAAATTTAACGTAACATGGGATATTGAAGTAGCCTACAGATCTGGCACTAAATTTAACGTAACATGGGATATTGAAGTAGCCTACAGATCTGGCACTAAATTTAACGTCACATGGGATAGTGAAGTAGCCTACAGATCTGGCACTAAATTTAACGTAACATGGGATATTGAAGTAGCCTACAGATCTGGCACTAAATTTAACGTAACATGGGATAGTGAAGTAGCCTACAGATCTGGCACTAAATTTAACATCACATGGGATATTGAAGCAGCCTACAGATCTGGCACAAAATTTAACGTAACATGGGATATTGAAGTAGCCTACAGATCTGGCACTAAATTTAACGTCACATGGGATATTGAAGTAGCCTACAGATCTGGCACTAAATTTAACGTAACATGGGATATTGAAGTAGCCTACAGATCTGGCACTAAATTTAACGTCACATGGGGATATTGAAGTAGCCTAACAGATCTGGCACTAAATTTAACGTCACATGGGATATTGAAGTAGCCTACAGATCTGGCACTAAATTTAACGTAACATGGGATATTGAAGTAGCCTACAGATCTGGCACTAAATTTAATGTCACATGGGATATTGAAGTAGCCTACAGATCTGGCACTAAATTTAACGTAACATGGGATAGTGAAGTAGCCTACAGATCTGGCACTAAATTTAACGTAACATGGGATATTGAAGTAGCCTACAGATCTGGCACTAAATTTAACGTCACATGGGATAGTGAAGTAGCCTACAGATCTGGCACTAAATTTAACGTCACATGGGATATTGAAGCAGCCTACAGATCTGGCACAAAATTTAACGTAACATGGGATATTGAAGTAGCCTACAGATCTGGCACTAAATTTAACGTCACATGGGATAGTGAAGTAGCCTACAGATCTGGCACTAAATTTAACGTCACATGGGATATTGAAGTAGCCTACAGATCTGGCACTAAATTTAACGTAACATGGGATATTGAAGTAGCCTACAGATCTGGCACTAAATTTAACGTCACATGGGATAGTGAAGTAGCCTACAGATCTGGCACTAAATTTAACGTAACATGGGATATTGAAGTAGCCTACAGATCTGGCACTAAATTTAACGTAACATGGGATATTGAAGTAGCCTACAGATCTGGCACTAAATTTAACGTCACATGGGATAGTGAAGTAGCCTACAGATCTGGCACTAAATTTAACGTAACATGGGATATTGAAGTAGCCTACAGATCTGGCACTAAATTTAACGTAACATGGGATAGTGAAGTAGCCTACAGATCTGGCACTAAATTTAACATCACATGGGATATTGAAGCAGCCTACAGATCTGGCACAAAATTTAACGTAACATGGGATATTGAAGTAGCCTACAGATCTGGCACTAAATTTAACGTCACATGGGATATTGAAGTAGCCTACAGATCTGGCACAAAATTTAACGTAACATGGGATATTGAAGTAGCCTACAGATCTGGCACTAAATTTAATGTCACATGGGATATTGAAGTAGCCTACAGATCTGGCACTAAATTTAACGTCACATGGGATATTGAAGTAGCCTACAGATCTGGCACTAAATTTAACGTAACATGGGATATTGAAGTAGCCTACAGATCTGGCACTAAATTTAATGTCACATGGGATATTGAAGTAGCCTACAGATCTGGCACTAAATTTAACGTAACATGGGATATTGAAGTAGCCTACAGATCTGGCACTAAATTTAACGTAACATGGGATATTGAAGTAGCCTACAGATCTGGCACTAAATTTAACGTAACATGGGATATTGAAGTAGCCTACAGATCTGGCACTAAATTTAACGTCACATGGGGATATTGAAGTAGCCTAACAGATCTGGCACTAAATTTAACGTCACATGGGATATTGAAGTAGCCTACAGATCTGGCACTAAATTTAACGTAACATGGGATATTGAAGTAGCCTACAGATCTGGCACTAAATTTAATGTCACATGGGATATTGAAGTAGCCTACAGATCTGGCACTAAATTTAACGTAACATGGGATAGTGAAGTAGCCTACAGATCTGGCACTAAATTTAACGTAACATGGGATATTGAAGCAGCCTACAGATCTGGCACTAAATTTAACGTCACATGGGATATTGAAGTAGCCTACAGATCTGGCACTAAATTTAACGTAACATGGGATAGTGAAGTAGCCTACAGATCTGGCACTAAATTTAACGTAACATGGGATATTGAAGCAGCCTACAGATCTGGCACTAAATTTAACGTCACATGGGATATTGAAGTAGCCTACAGATCTGGCACTAAATTTAACGTCACATGGGATATTGAAGTAGCCTACAGATCTGGCACTAAATTTAACGTAACATGGGATATTGAAGTAGCCTACAGATCTGGCACTAAATTTAACGTCACATGGGGATATTGAAGTAGCCTAACAGATCTGGCACTAAATTTAACGTAACATGGGATATTGAAGTAGCCTACAGATCTGGCACTAAATTTAATGTCACATGGGATATTGAAGTAGCCTACAGATCTGGCACTAAATTTAACGTAACATGGGATAGTGAAGTAGCCTACAGATCTGGCACTAAATTTAACGTAACATGGGATATTGAAGCAGCCTACAGATCTGGCACTAAATTTAACGTCACATGGGATATTGAAGTAGCCTACAGATCTGGCACTAAATTTAACGTAACATGGGATAGTGAAGTAGCCTACAGATCTGGCACTAAATTTAACGTAACATGGGATATTGAAGCAGCCTACAGATCTGGCACAAAATTTAACGTCACATGGGATAGTGAAGTAGCCTAACAGATCTGGCACTAAATTTAACGTAACATGGGATATTGAAGTAGCCTACAGATCTGGCACAAAATTTAACGTAACATGGGATATTGAAGTAGCCTACAGATCTGGCACTAAATTTAACGTCACATGGGATATTGAAGCAGCCTACAGATCTGGCACAAAATTTAACGTAACATGGGATATTGAAGTAGCCTACAGATCTGGCACTAAATTTAACGTCACATGGGATATTGAAGTAGCCTACAGATCTGGCACAAAATTTAACGTAACATGGGATATTGAAGTAGCCTACAGATCTGGCACTAAATTTAATGTCACATGGGATATTGAAGTAGCCTACAGATCTGGCACTAAATTTAACGTCACATGGGATATTGAAGTAGCCTACAGATCTGGCACTAAATTTAACGTAACATGGGATATTGAAGTAGCCTACAGATCTGGCACTAAATTTAATGTCACATGGGATATTGAAGTAGCCTACAGATCTGGCACTAAATTTAACGTAACATGGGATATTGAAGTAGCCTACAGATCTGGCACTAAATTTAACGTAACATGGGATATTGAAGTAGCCTACAGATCTGGCACTAAATTTAACGTAACATGGGATATTGAAGTAGCCTACAGATCTGGCACTAAATTTAACGTCACATGGGGATATTGAAGTAGCCTAACAGATCTGGCACTAAATTTAACGTCACATGGGATATTGAAGTAGCCTACAGATCTGGCACTAAATTTAACGTAACATGGGATATTGAAGTAGCCTACAGATCTGGCACTAAATTTAATGTCACATGGGATATTGAAGTAGCCTACAGATCTGGCACTAAATTTAACGTAACATGGGATAGTGAAGTAGCCTACAGATCTGGCACTAAATTTAACGTAACATGGGATATTGAAGCAGCCTACAGATCTGGCACTAAATTTAACGTCACATGGGATATTGAAGTAGCCTACAGATCTGGCACTAAATTTAACGTAACATGGGATAGTGAAGTAGCCTACAGATCTGGCACTAAATTTAACGTAACATGGGATATTGAAGCAGCCTACAGATCTGGCACTAAATTTAACGTCACATGGGATATTGAAGTAGCCTACAGATCTGGCACTAAATTTAACGTCACATGGGATATTGAAGTAGCCTACAGATCTGGCACTAAATTTAACGTAACATGGGATATTGAAGTAGCCTACAGATCTGGCACTAAATTTAACGTCACATGGGGATATTGAAGTAGCCTAACAGATCTGGCACTAAATTTAACGTAACATGGGATATTGAAGTAGCCTACAGATCTGGCACTAAATTTAATGTCACATGGGATATTGAAGTAGCCTACAGATCTGGCACTAAATTTAACGTAACATGGGATAGTGAAGTAGCCTACAGATCTGGCACTAAATTTAACGTAACATGGGATATTGAAGCAGCCTACAGATCTGGCACTAAATTTAACGTCACATGGGATATTGAAGTAGCCTACAGATCTGGCACTAAATTTAACGTAACATGGGATAGTGAAGTAGCCTACAGATCTGGCACTAAATTTAACGTAACATGGGATATTGAAGCAGCCTACAGATCTGGCACAAAATTTAACGTCACATGGGATAGTGAAGTAGCCTAACAGATCTGGCACTAAATTTAACGTAACATGGGATATTGAAGTAGCCTACAGATCTGGCACAAAATTTAACGTAACATGGGATATTGAAGTAGCCTACAGATCTGGCACTAAATTTAACGTCACATGGGATATTGAAGCAGCCTACAGATCTGGCACAAAATTTAACGTAACATGGGATATTGAAGTAGCCTACAGATCTGGCACTAAATTTAACGTCACATGGGATATTGAAGTAGCCTACAGATCTGGCACAAAATTTAACGTAACATGGGATATTGAAGTAGCCTACAGATCTGGCACTAAATTTAATGTCACATGGGATATTGAAGTAGCCTACAGATCTGGCACTAAATTTAACGTCACATGGGATATTGAAGTAGCCTACAGATCTGGCACTAAATTTAACGTAACATGGGATATTGAAGTAGCCTACAGATCTGGCACTAAATTTAATGTCACATGGGATATTGAAGTAGCCTACAGATCTGGCACTAAATTTAACGTAACATGGGATATTGAAGTAGCCTACAGATCTGGCACTAAATTTAACGTAACATGGGATATTGAAGTAGCCTACAGATCTGGCACTAAATTTAACGTAACATGGGATATTGAAGTAGCCTACAGATCTGGCACTAAATTTAACGTCACATGGGGATATTGAAGTAGCCTAACAGATCTGGCACTAAATTTAACGTCACATGGGATATTGAAGTAGCCTACAGATCTGGCACTAAATTTAACGTAACATGGGATATTGAAGTAGCCTACAGATCTGGCACTAAATTTAATGTCACATGGGATATTGAAGTAGCCTACAGATCTGGCACTAAATTTAACGTAACATGGGATAGTGAAGTAGCCTACAGATCTGGCACTAAATTTAACGTAACATGGGATATTGAAGCAGCCTACAGATCTGGCACTAAATTTAACGTCACATGGGATATTGAAGTAGCCTACAGATCTGGCACTAAATTTAACGTAACATGGGATAGTGAAGTAGCCTACAGATCTGGCACTAAATTTAACGTAACATGGGATATTGAAGCAGCCTACAGATCTGGCACTAAATTTAACGTCACATGGGATATTGAAGTAGCCTACAGATCTGGCACTAAATTTAACGTCACATGGGATATTGAAGTAGCCTACAGATCTGGCACTAAATTTAACGTAACATGGGATATTGAAGTAGCCTACAGATCTGGCACTAAATTTAACGTCACATGGGGATATTGAAGTAGCCTAACAGATCTGGCACTAAATTTAACGTAACATGGGATATTGAAGTAGCCTACAGATCTGGCACTAAATTTAATGTCACATGGGATATTGAAGTAGCCTACAGATCTGGCACTAAATTTAACGTAACATGGGATAGTGAAGTAGCCTACAGATCTGGCACTAAATTTAACGTAACATGGGATATTGAAGCAGCCTACAGATCTGGCACTAAATTTAACGTCACATGGGATATTGAAGTAGCCTACAGATCTGGCACTAAATTTAACGTAACATGGGATAGTGAAGTAGCCTACAGATCTGGCACTAAATTTAACGTAACATGGGATATTGAAGCAGCCTACAGATCTGGCACTAAATTTAACGTCACATGGGGATATTGAAGTAGCCTACAGATCTGGCACTAAATTTAACGTAACATGGGATATTGAAGTAGCCTACAGATCTGGCACTAAATTTTCCTCTGAGGTGCTGCTTTGGAGGTGCATGTGCAGCACGGCTGCGGCAGCACGGCATGCAGTCAATAATGCCATTCAAGCGCACAACACTGAGTGCCCCCTGCTGGTTAAATGTCATTATTGATTGACATTTTCAAATGAACATTTTGTTTTAAAATAGACATTGAAATTCTATAGTTTTAGACATTGAGATTCAACAATTTTAGAGTCGTTTGAATCGTTGTGAAACTACCATGTTTTGGCTTTGAACCAACGTTACTATGCCACTTATTTTTATTTATTTATTTTATTTATTTATTTTAAAAAAATGTGTGTGTGTGTGTGTGTGTGTGGGGGGGGGGGGGGGTGTTGCTAATCACTCCATCAAACCAACAAGGTGATCACGAGCATACCTCCATCTGGAAACTCATCTCTTTCCCACCACCAGTCCTATCCTCTAGTCTCCTCCTCCTCTGTCCCTCCACTCATCAGTCCATCCTCCCTCTGAGCGGGAGGGGAGGGGGGAGAGGAGACCCCTGTGCCTGCTTTAGGAAATGAGAGAAGGGAGGATGGAGCCCTGATGGGATAAAACGAAGGAGCAGCAGCGGTTGCGGGGGGAAAGGAATGAGTGAGCGAAGGAGAGGAGGAACAAGGGAGAAAACAGAGAGGAGAGGAGGGAGAGATTGATCCCAGCTCATTCCTATTCAGCGACTCCCTGGGAGGAGTAATATGCTGATCTCCCACTCTGAGAAGACAATAGTATGTCAACGTGACAGAGAACGAACAGAGAGAAGAGAGGGCTGACAAGAGCAAGAACAATAGAGGTAGAGAATATGACCGATAGGGGTTTTTGAAGCAGATTGGTGTTTTGGTTATACAAATATTTCTCTGAGGCAAATCATCTCAAAACCAAAGAACCACGGTTTTTCAAAGTGGACGTTAGCTAACAGGGAAGCTTGAACGTCAAACAAGCAAAAGGGTAAAAATATAAACTGTAAAATATAAATGGCAATGCCTGTTTGTTTGTTTTATCTTGGAAAGTCAGCAGGCTACAGCTACAGTAGCTTACAGCTATGCTAGTTTGGCTATTTTGAACATAGACCGATACTATAGAGACAGTCGGCATGTGTGGGAATGCCCACAAAATGTTATACGGCTGGCGCGCGAGTGGGTGTTTCTCACTTCTTATACTGTATAATCAAACACATAGACAGCCAATGTAGTGTTTCTCAATTATAATATATAATCAAACACATAGACAGCCAATGTAGTGTTTCTTAATTATAATATGTAATCAAGCACACTGCGTCATATACATCCTATTGGAGGTGGACAACATTAGCCGGGCGATATCTGATTTTCATTAAAAGGCCGATCAGTATCGGCTGATTCTATCGGTCTAACCCCGGAGAGTGCAAAGTGAGGCCGGGGAGACAAAGCAAAGAGAGAAAGGCGGCAGAGTTGGCCTTTTCCCCCACGATTAATTATGACCATCTCCGCCTAGAGGTCAATTACCATAAATCAAAGTTAGAATAATAAGCCCATCAAAGACTTGTTCAGTCATTGGCCTCTCCTGTCCAATCGCACAGCTTCATCATGGCGTATGCTCACTATATCACAGGAAGAGGGGGAAGGAGAGGGGAGGACAGGAGAGGGGAGGGGAGGAGAGAGTAGAGGGGAGAGGAGAGCAGAGGAGGAGAGGAGATGGATGGAGAGAGGAGAGGGGAGGAGACAAGAAGGGAGAGGAGAGGAGAGGAGAAGAGGAGATGTGGTTTGTGTCCGTTTCTCTCCTTCTTGCACTCTTTCCCAGTGGCTGACAAATGGTATGGCGAGATGTGACGCTTGTCATATCTTAGCCATTTTCTCCCCAATTGTATATTTGGCCAATCCCCCCTGCTTTCCCAGTCATTGCTCCACCCCCTTTGCCAATCTGGGGAGAGCCGTAGACTAACACACGTTTCATCTGATACATGTGTAGTCGCCAGCCACTTCTTTTCACCTGACAGCGAGGTGTTTCACCGGCAAGGCGTAGCCATTGCCTAAACTTAACCCTTAACAAACCTTTAGCTGAAAATGCTGTGTCCAATTCATGCTGACGTCATGTATGGAACGCAATGTTCACATAATTCATGTTCACAGCATGTAAATTGGTTTCACAATTCAGGCTCATTTAAACTTTTTATGAGATTATGCTGGTCTGCAAGTCCTTGGTCTGATATGAAACAATGTTTTTCTTCAAATCGGCAAAAAATAACAAAAATCTGCCAAACGAAGCATTGTGGTAGTTGAGGCAGGACATTGGCTGATGGTCAGCTGATTCAAACAGACACCATTCATCTTTTGGTTTGCTGCTTTCTCCATCCACCTCCCCAGCCACCTCTTCTGGTTCCTTACTAATCAAATAGGCTGTGACGCCTTGTTTCTGTAGGCTTGTCTCTTGACATGATGTATATTCCCCGTCTCAGGGATCTGTGTCTGCTGGGGTCTGTTCTGCATACACTGATTGTGCTGAATGTTTTAGCATGCTGCTTGGATTCATATGGAGCACCCTAGGGAGAAGAACCTGCACTGCCAAATACAGCTGCATGCCTACAACGATGGAACTACCTTCACAAATGCTCCTGACTGAATTTCATTTGTTTCAGCACTTGAATGATTTGGAACCAATATAATAATAATAATAATAATAATAATAATAATAATAATAATAATAATAATAATAATAATAATAAGAGTAGTAGTAGTAGTAGTGGTAGTAATAATAATAATAATAATAATACCAGTGATCTAGAATCACAAATTTCAAATAAATTCTAAATGCATGAAGAAAAATCAAAACTGCATTGGAAATAAGTGAAATTATCACACCACCATGGTAGATTTCTTCTATTTGCTTTAAGGAAACCATATTTCATGACTGAACACTTTACTTTATTAGACAGATTTATTTATTTTTTAATTTTTTGCAGTGTGTGTTACAATGTGCAAAATGGCAAATGAAGCTGACTTCCCCCTCCGTTGGGGCCGGGCTACCACTAATCAGTCTTGATGCTAATGTGGGCTAATAAGTTAGCATAACAAGCAGGAAAGAGAAAGGCAGAGGCTACATTAGCATACTGAGGGATAATTAGCAAGCACCTGATTAAAGGGAAGGCTAAAGCAGGACTGATATGAGGAATTAATGTTTAGCACGCTAGCACAATTTTAGCACAACACTAGCACATTTATTGGCCGTCTGGCAGGCATGTGGACACAAGTGTGAGACTTTCTGTCCATCTTACTATTTATGATTTTGTAGCGGTGTAGCCTGCATCTGCATGTGGACTATAGACCTGTAAATGTAAGTGTCTGTAAAGTCTGGGCATATTACAGAAACTGTGAAACACCCTTTTGACTTGGATCACTATGAAATCGGGAGATTAGCGGGAGAAAGGTTTAAAAATAGGGAGACTATAAAATCGGAAAATCGGAAGTGTTGGCAGGTAGTCAGGAACACCTCTGGCAAAACTGCCTCAAGCAGTAACGTCAACGTCTGTCAACTTTTCACAGCCATAAGTACAGTTATTGCAGAAATAGAATCAATAATAACAATTAAACAAGAACAGGAGTATGCAACAGCGGAGATCCTCTGACATTTTTGCTGTTCATCCGAGTAGATTTGGATATCACTGGAACCGACGCTGATTGGCTGAAGGCGTTGTCTGTCAAGGCAAGTACTTCCACCCACTGAAATGACTGTGTACAGCTTGAGTCCAGACGGAACCGCAGAAGGAAAGAGAATGTGAGTTCACGGATTACTGACTTGCTCAGCCTCTGACACAGATCTCATGAGGAACATAAATATGTTAGCAGTTCCACTTTGTGCTTCCATGGCTTGTTTGTGTTTGGCATGTTTAACGTTAGCATGTTTGTTTGCTAATGTCATTTTCCCCACCATGTTCTACGCGAAAGTCGGCCCAACATAGCTTGTAAAACGCATGGTATTTACTGATGTGGGTAGCGGTTAGAAACGGGATGGTCTCGCACCAAGTGGACTGAAATTTGGTAGCGCATCTCTTCTTGGGACCTGTTTCATCCATTTCCAACGGCAAAACGAGTGGAGCCCTTTGACTGTATACATAAGACAGAGCGCCTCATCAAGAGCTGCTTAGTGACCCACCATGCATCACTCGTCACTGCCTCTGGCTGGGTTGGGTTGCCAGGTACCACGACACATATCCTACAAATCAGGAGATTAGCAGGAGAAATTACCAAGTGGGAGCACAGCGGGAGAAAGGGTTAAAAATTGGGAGACTCCCGCCTAATGTATGGAACATGTTGCAGCAGTAACGACTTTCTGTGTATCAAAACACAAACAAACAAAAATGCAAAATAATATGGAGAAAAAAAAAAGAAAAAAAAAATCACCCCCCCCCCCCCAGGTGAAATGGTATGGTCTCTCCTGATTCGAAATATAGCTGAGTGGTTTGCTTTGACCAAGTAGAAGCATGTTACGAAATGTCTATGGAAAAGAGTATATGGCGGAAAATCCCTTGGTGGTCCCTATGCCTAATCTGGAAGAGTCCGTGACTTTGGCTCTCTATTTTTAAATGTAGAACTTTAGACGGTGGATGTAGCGCCACCATCAGGATTATTGGCCCACAATGCCAGTTGAGGAAGTTTGGCAGGAGACTGGGCCTATGTGGGTTGGTTTATTTCATGCATGGGAAGGCACGTTTTCCAAGGCGGAATAATAAACATGGGCAAATACAAGAGGCTGCCCGGCCCCCAACCTGAATAAAGAATCAAGTTGAACTGCACAGAGTCAAATTGACTTGAGAGAGAAAGAGAGAGAGACAGAGAGAGAGACAGAGACAGAAAGAGAGATGTTTTTCCCCTGTTGGCATCGTGTTGAGAGATGAAAGATGCATAGAGGAGCAGTGAGTGGAAACACGCGCTTCTCTATCTGGAGAAAATGTGCTGTGACTGATATGTTGTCTCAGATCCAAACTCAACTCATGTCTGTGGGAAAGGGGGGAAAAAAGCCAAGAATTTGTAGCTGTCGATAAAGCGATTCAACACAAATAGTGCACAGCGACCTATCCACCACACTGTACTTTGAGTTGGAAAACTCCTACTCTCCGTCTCGCTTTTGTGTCTATCAGCCCCCCCCTCCCTCCATCCACACTGTTCAAACACTCTTGACTGTATTGGGCAATAGACTTTCCATTAAAACCTTTAGTATAACCATGAAAGAGTGTTGCATGGACGACTAGACGTTGAGCAAATATTCAATATGACCTTTTCCGAAGGCCCGCATTCCAATAAATACTAATTTCCTGTTGATCTAATTAGCGCCTGCAGGAATTTGTCTTCATCAATTATTGAGTAAAAACAGGAGAAACTCTCTGGTCTGCCATTGTAATGGATTTATTACCAGGGAGGGAGGGGGAAGAAAGGCTGCCTATTATTTATTAAACACTTCTTTAATTGTCTTGAAGCCACCCGGTGACGTGCACACCCCCGCTAACGTGCACACCCCCGCTAACGTGCACACCCCCGCTAACGTGCACACCCCCGCTAACGTGCACACCCCCGCTGACGTGCACACCACTGAAGGAGCTAGAGGGCCATGCTACGGTGCCACAGTCTACCCATGGGCTTACATGGAGGGGGACAGGAGACAGGCTCACACACACACACACACACACACACACACACACACACACACACACACACACACACACACATATACCAGTTTCCCCTAGAAAATCTTTCAGGCCTGGAGGGATTTCGAAACGTACCCCGACCGCAACGGTGGGGGCCGTCGCTGGCGACGCTGAAGTTTTAGCTAACCTGTTCACATCTATGTTCGCAATGGCATCCCAAGTATCATCATACTATTATGGGATGCGATGTGAACAGTTGTATTATGGGATGTGCGTTTCCCAGGCAACGACACACGTTGACACGTTTTGGAACAGCGCTGCACGCTGGCACAATGCTCCTAAAAGCAAAATGCTTATTGTTTTGAATGATGTGGCACCTTCTATTACTGTCAACACCAGTATTGTTGTATTGTAATAATATGCCATAAAGGTTTATTGAAATTTTGCGGAGAGCAGGGGGGAAAAAATCGTTTAAAAAATCTAAAAAACAAAAATCTAAAAAACAAACAAAACTGGTGCAATTTCTTAGAGCCGCCAACTAAAGCTTCGAGAGCCGCCAGCGTCTCACAAGCCGCGTAATGAGGAACTAGAGTACCGCAGGGATGATGTATTTTTGTAGGCTTTATCCAGAAATCGCCGCCATTTGGTTCATCAGTGGATAACTTTCATGTCTTTTGAAGCGTTTTCTAAAAATCTTGTTAAAAAAAACGCATTTACGTTCCAAAAGTTATTCACGTTTGTGAAGATTATCATGCTGAACCCAAATTTGCGTTCCCATAAACTTTTGTTAACCACTGACCTTTTTTATGCATTTAAGCGAAAACCCCATGTTAAATCCCATAGACTTTTCCTCTCACGAACCCGGAAGTATACTTCCGGACTCATTCCTGCGGCTCTGTACCACACATACTGTAGATTGTAAAAAGAGATGGACGTCACCTAACCATTGGTTTGTTAACTCCCATTTTGAAGCCAGTTTTGGCGTTTTGTCCGCTGCCATCTTGGGTCTCACGCAGCTCGTGCGAGACCAGGGGTTGCCCACAGACCCGCCTGCTATTGGAACCAGGATGTAAACATGTTCATTTCGGCTGTAAAGTCCGGTATTTTAACATGAGGGGTGAATGGGGATTGACTCCCTTTGTAGCCAGCCTCAAGTGGCCATGAGAGGAGCAGTACTTTGGTAATTCCGCATTGCCGTCAATGCGGCCAAGTGAGACTGCCCCCTCAGTAGGCAAGGCAAGGCAAGGCAAGGCAAAGTTGATTTGTATAGCACATTTCAAACAACCGTAGTTGACCAAAGTGCTTAACATGTAAAGCATATAAAATAGAATAAGTACATTCAATAAACAGTAAAACAGTAAACACAAAAATAAACACAATAAGATGGCAGTCGAAGTGACAGCTCAGCTCGAGTTGAAAGCCACAGAGTAAAGATGAGTCTTTAGTAGCGACTCAGCAGTTCATATGTGGACAGGTAGGCTCAGTCCTCACAGTGTGTTAACCATGTGAGCATGCTGGACCTGGGTTATACTGTATATCTGTCTAGCCCTCACAGTGTGTTAACCATGTGAGCATGCTGGACCTGGGTTATATATCTGTCTAGCCCTCACAGTGTGTTAACCATGTGAGCATGCTGGACCTGGGTTATATATCTGTCTAGCCCTCACAGTGTGTTAACCATGTGAGCATGCTGGACCTGGGTTATATATCTGTCTAGCCCTCACAGTGTGTTAACCATGTGAGCATGCTGGACCTGGGTTATACTGTCTGTCTAGTCCTCACAGTGTGTTAACCATGTGAGCATGCTGGACCTGGGTTATACTGTCTGTCTAGCCCTCACAGTGTGTTAACCATGTGAGCATGCTGGACCTGGGTTATATATCTGTCTAGCCCTCACAGTGTGTTAACCATGTGAGCATGCTGGACCTGGGTTATATATCTGTCTAGCCCTCACAGTGTGTTAACCATGTGAGCATGCTGGACCTGGGTTATATATCTGTCTAGCCCTCACAGTGTGTTAACCATGTGAGCATGCTGGACCTGGGTTATATATCTGTCTAGCCCTCACAGTGTGTTAACCATGTGAGCATGCTGGACCTGGGTTATATATCTGTCTAGCCCTCACAGTGTGTTAACCATGTGAGCATGCTGGACCTGGGTTATACTGTCTGTCTAGTCCTCACAGTGTGTTAACCATGTGAGCATGCTGGACCTGGGTTATACTGTCTGTCTAGCCCTCACAGTGTGTTAACCATGTGAGCATGCTGGACCTGGGTTATATATCTGTCTAGCCCTCACAGTGTGTTAACCATGTGAGCATGCTGGACCTGGGTTATATATCTGTCTAGCCCTCACAGTGTGTTAACCATGTGAGCATGCTGGACCTGGGTTATATATCTGTCTAGCCCTCACAGTGTGTTAACCATGTGAGCATGCTGGACCTGGGTAATATATCTGTCTAGCCCTCACAGTGTGTTAACCATGTGAGCATGCTGGACCTGGGTTATATATCTGTCTAGCCCTCACAGTGTGTTAACCATGTGAGCATGCTGGACCTGGGTTATATATCTGTCTAGCCCTCACAGTGTGTTAACCATGTGAGCACGCTGGACCTGGATTATATATCTGTCTAGCCCTCACAGTGTGTTAACCATGTGAGCATGCTGGACCTGGGTTATATATCTGTCTAGCCCTCACAGTGTGTTAACCATGTGAGCATGCTGGACCTGGGTTATCTGTCTAGCCCTCACAGTGTGTTAACCATGTGAGCATGCTGGACCTGGGTTATATATCTGTCTAGCCCTCACAGTGTGTTAACCATGTGAGCACACTGGACCTGGGTTCGAGCCTCAGCCTGTTACTGGCCCCCAAAGCCAAGCGCTCCCTCTCAACATCAATGCTCCGTCTTCCATGGCTCACATTGCCACACTCGCACCTCTGTTTCCCCTCTTCTCCCTAAGAAGCTCTATCACTCT
>NC_139626.1:18386887-18394387 GCF_964638095.1 Poromitra crassiceps
CAGCTTTGATCAAATCAAGTGTTTGGAGATGCGGGCAGACTGTCATGACGGCATAACGGTTTCCGTTATTTCCAGTGTGGGGGGAGATAAAGAGTTTAAACAAGACAAGACGCAAAGCTTCACCCCTTCACCCTTACGTCAGTGAGCTATTTCAATATCAGACTGTCGTTACATTAAAGAGCACCAGAGGTTGTTGCTACTTCCTGGTTACAGCTCCCGACTCTGGCGTATGCACTGCACGCATGCACTTACTCATACGACCACAAGAGGTCGCATTCGTAAACATCAGTCGTGAAAACCCTTGAAAATTGATGAATGTTGTCGTTTTCCTTGTGAGGACCTGCTGGTAGTGTGTGTGTGTGTGTGTGTGTGTGTGTGTGTGTGTGTGTGTGTGTGTGTGTGTGTGTGGTGTGGTGTGTGTGTGTGTGTGTGTGTGCGTGCGTGCGTGCATGCGTGCGTGCGTGTGGCCGCGTGTGTGTGTGGGGCACCATCATTATGTAATGACACTACTTGTGAGTGCGCCCTCTCTCGCACGCTTAACGATGAGATGGTCAGCACATTTCTAGGTGTGTGTGTGCTTGCATGGATGGAGGCAAACACACACACACACACACACACACACACACACACACATTTATGACCCCATCTTGGCACTGGTCATTAAACAGGTGAGAACAGAGTCTAACAAGCAGCCTCAGCATCTTACTGCATTCCACTAAAAAGCTGCACGCTCGCCACACAGGTGTGTGTGTGTGCGTGTGTGTGTGTGTGTGTGTTACGTGTGTGTGTGTGTGTGTGTGTGTGTGTGTGTGCATGCGCGCGCGTGTGCATGTGAGTAAAACAGAATTTTAACACTGGAAAGGGCAAGTGCTGTGAAATGACTGCCATTTAAAGCAAAGACAATAGCAAAATACCACTAAAATTCCTGCAAAAATAATAATAATGATAATGGTGATGGTGATGATGATGATGATGATGATAATAATAATAATAATAATAATAATAATAATAATAATAACATGTGTATTCTCTTTCATATTTCAATTGTTCTTCTGTTACATGCCAAAACCCATTGAGCTGACTAGTTTAAAGTCCACTGTACAGAAAAGCATCCAAACAGGCCTAAAAAGGCCGTCCAGTCCGGCATGTATGGAAAGAGTGGGCTGTATGTGTTGGCAAAGTGTGCAGATTTAAGTGCAGCACATCTCATCCTTTCATCAGCAAATGCACACATGCACATTAAGGAAAGACTGGCACAGCACGGCCAAGTCCTCTCAAAGATCCACTACGTGACATCATCAACAAATGCTGCCCCGTTTTCATCTAAGTAATGTGTTTGTGGCTGAAGAAGACAAAATCCACCCATCATGATGGCAGGAAATCACTATCAATATCATGTATTGGTGGATTATATTTTTATAGCCGATTATTGAAGTGTGTGTGTGTGTGTGTGTGTGTGTGTGTGTGTGTGTGTGTGTGTGTGTGTGTGTGTGTGTGTGTGTGTACGCGCGTGTGCATTCTGCTGAGCCCAATTACTAAGTGAAACTGCTCTTTTATTTTGAATTTGCAAAAGTCAGCAAGACGTCGGAGAAAGACAGCTCTCCTTTAATTTCTATGGTTGAGTCCGTACTTGTGGTGTGGAGTGTTACCCCTAACATGATTATTTATTTGGGTGATGGTGGGGCGTGTCTGAAAAGATGAGTTTTGTACATGTATTTCTTACATAGAATCATTATTGATATAGAGACACTGCATGAAATAGGCCACGCCCATCACAGGGGAAAAGCTCTGTTAATTTCCACACACCAGCGTCATTTTCCTTGAATTAAACATAGCTAAAAGCTGTTGTGTGGTGGGCTGCGCAGACAACACATTTAAAAAATCGCCAGTTAAAGTTTTTTTGTACTCCTGAGAAAAACAAGGAAGCCATGCAATTGGCAAGAAGAAAAATGTGGATCTATCTGTCAAGAAGTAAGTTGGAGTGTTCATCTTCCGTATATACTGTACAATCTTTTTGTGCAACACGCAACCATGCACGTGACATAGGAGAACACCAGGATTGGAGGGGGGGTTTCCGTTTTCCCCCGTCTTGGGCGTGGTTTCTGAATGATGACGCATTACGCAGTGTCTCTATCGGACAAGTTGGACATTGGTATTCTGGCTGCATTTTACATAGTAGGGAAACATGAAAAACATCTGTGGGCCATTTTGGTAACCTGTTTTCACATAACCATCTGGGAACTCGCTCGGCAAAGCTTTGAGGGCAGGTGTGGGTGTCAGATCTACTCCCTACAGGATGTGCTCGGCTCGGGGTCCACGACTACAGATGAAGTTGAACTCTCACAACATTTATTTTTCAAAAAGTAAGGCTCATGCTTATGAGAAATGGAGGGGGGGCACGGTGTAGCAGGCCCTGGGTTCGATTCCCGCCTGGGACGCTGTGGGTGCTGAGGGTGTATCCCAATCCCCATGTCCTCAGTGCCAACTGCCCAACTGTTGGGCTCATCAAAAGGGAGTTTGCATGGTCTGCCTGTGCTCCCCTGGGGTTTCCTCCAGACTGGAACCCCCTGCTAAAAACATGCAAAACATCTCTCTCTCTCTCTCTTTATATATATATATATATACTAGGGGTGTCACGATACACTAATTTCACGATACGATACGATACGATACACGATATTGGGTTCACGATAACGATACGATACGATATTTTAACAATATTATTTTTAACAAAAGTAAATAATTTTTATGTATCTATTTATCATTTATTTAACCATGTGAGTCCCGTTGAAATCGAAACCTCTTTTCAAGGGAGCCCTGGGAAAATACTGGAAAAATAGTCTTTCATTTGAAATACACAAAATACAAAACAAATGCTGTTTTTGGAAATTGTTATTATAATAACTATAAAACAACATGGAAGATAATGCTTCTCTTGCAATAGAATGTGTCACACTGTCACAAACTAAATGTTTGTCGCATGGTGAAAGAAAAATAAAGTATACAATCTATTTCTTAAATAACTCATGCTCAATGGTCCCTAAACTTATGTAATCTTATGTACCCCTCGAGCTGTTTTGCCATGCCAGTAGTAGTCTACCCCCTCACTGCATGTTGATTCTGCAAAATTTGTTCTATTATTATTCAAGAGCAAAAAAAAAAAAATACGATATAATTTTTTTCTGACGATACGCATATCGTGACGTTTCGATATCGCGATATATCGTGCGATGAAATATCGTGACACCCCTAATATATACTGGTATGTATAAAAACAAGAACAAGAGTACTGTATGCAAGAGTAGAGTATCTCGGCAGAAAAGATGTTTCCGCCGTTCTTCTGGATTTGGATTTGACTGGATCCAACAGTGATTGGCTAAAGGCCTGGCTACTTCCACCCACTGACATGACTGTGCACAACGCAGAGTCCAGACGGACCCACTAAACAACACAGTATGTGAGTTCACGGATCCAGATGGTTTTGACCAGGCTACCAGTTTGCTTTCTACGACTCCTACAACAATCTCTGCACTTAAGGTTTCTGATACTGTCCAGAGTATGATAGGTAGGTAGGTACTGTAGGTGGGTAGGTAGGTAGCTACCTGTCGATAGATAGCTATAGCTAGATAGATAGAGGGGTAGATAGATAGATAGATAGATAGATAGATAGATAGATAGATAGATAGATAGATAAAGAGAGAGATAGATAGATAGAGAGAGAGAGAGAGAGAGAGAGAGAGTAAAGTTAAACATCTGGTACCACCTGCTGGTCAGAAGCTGTCACACTTTGGGTGAGGGAGTGAGAGTTCTTCGGCCCATCACAATCAGCAGCACAAAGACATGAATATTGGATGTGAGAGAATGCCCGCCCACCCCCACCCCACACCCCCACCCCCAGGCCCCCACACCCCACCACCCCACCACCCCACCACCCCACCACCCCGCGCGCGCGGCTGATGGTGATCCATGGCGGCTGCCAGCGGGCCCATATAGCAGAGGGCCATAACCCTGCTGTTTGTGTGCTGACGACAGTGCAGTGCGCTGGGCGCTCAAACGGCGCCGTAATTGGACATTACTCCCGCAGCGAGGGGCTAAAAGCATCTCCGCCCGCTCCGTCCCTCTTTGACTCTCATCACACTCGTCTCCAGCGCGCCCTCGCGCCCCTCGGCCGTGCCTGCTGTAATTGTAATGGGCTTTCAGGGAGCGTTAACAGCAGCTCAGAGACGCTGGACATCACTTTAACAAACACAAGCAGGGCGTTCGTCATTTACACTGCCTTCTGTCTGTGTGTGTGTGTGTGTGTGTGTGTGTGTGCGTGTGTGTGTGTGTGCGTGTGTGTGTGTGTGTGCGTGTGTGTGTGTGTGTGTGTGTGTGTGTGTGTGTGTGTGCGTGCGCGCGTGCGTGTGTGTATGTGTGTGTGTGTGGGTGTATGTGAGGCAATGACTCCAAAATGACCACAGCTTGCACCTCTTGAGCCTTTGCACCCTTTTGTGTCTATATTGCAGTCACTTTTTGTGTCTAACTGCAGCCGTGTAAACAGCAGCTATTTGATGATGTGCGGGTGTGTGTGTGTGTGTGTGTGTGTGTGTGTGTGTGTGTGTGTGTGTGTGTGTGTGTGTGTGTGCATGTGTGTGCGCGCACGTGCGTGTGTGTGTGTGTGTGTGTGTGTGTGTGTGTGTGTGTGTGTGTCCATTAAATCATCATCACAGTGATCTTTCCTCTCCAGTCCAGGATGCTGTGTTTATTTGTGTTAATAATGTAAGAGTGTCTTTAACAGCTAGCTGGTTGCTTTGTGCTATCAGCATTAAGGCCAGCTGTTAATTTTTAATGAGAGGGGAAACAATGTCTTCCAGCTTCAATAACATTAACAAATGACTATCGGCTCAAATTCCACCAATCAGCAAAGAGCAATCGGCGTTACCGGGACAGTTTGTATTAGTTTGCGCATCGGGGGACCAATCATACGTCGATACTCATTGTGGCCAACGTCTTCACATTAGATCATTCCATTTTCTCACATTAGTCCATGTCCCATTTAGTATGCCATCAGTCACTGCTCCTAAAGCTGCAATCCTGTTCACTCTTTTGTTCTGCACCTTTCACTGATGGATGGCAGATAAGGTGAGCAATGTCAAATAACCAACACATAATATGACTTTACACTTTCAAATGATATAACCAAGACACAGAGAAAGAAGGAAAAGACATCACTCACGTCACAGCCTTCAAATGTTGCATCAGGGCCAGACTTTAGGGACAGTTCTATTGAAGTGAATGGGGCAGGCATGGAAAGTCCCTCTGTAAAGCATCATATCTGTGTTGTTTCAAACTGGATTGAAAAATGCTTCCACCAGATGAAAGAAAACACATTACGTAAATGGTCAGACCTGCCCTGTTTGGTCATGTAGCATGATGTAGTTAGTTAATCTAGCTCTGACCAAGTAGGACCAGGTAGGGGCTTGAGTTGAGCTATATAAAGCTGCTGGACAGAGTCATGATCTGTTTGGAGACCAATAATAAGGAAAAGAAACGTGCAGATTTAGAGAGAGGGGAGCGAAGAAACATGAGTCAACATCACAGAATATGTTTTCCTTAATCTGGTGGAATCAATTTTCAATCAAAGATGAAACGAGAAAGATATGATGGTTTATAGTGGGACTTACCCTGCCCATCCCATTCACTTCAGTAGAACTGTCCCCACAGTGTGGCCTCAATACAACATTTGAACCTTGTGATGTGAACCGGAAGTCACATTTAACGTATTTGTTATTTGAGCCTGACCCAAACCATCACCCTACCAAGCTGTGTTGCTTGCCTGAACACAACCGTTATAACGTTTTCAAATCGGGCTTTTATTGTGAAAGTTGTGACCGGATATGGAAACAAATGTTCTCATGACTAGCAAGGTGAGGGGTATCACCTGAATGCAAAATTTGCAATTGGCGTATCCACTGCATGTGATTTGAACCTATAAAGTTTGTTATTTGTTCGCAGATTGGTGAGATCAGGTTGAAAAGAGTCAGGCTAATTTCCCAGCTAGAGGAGCAACAAGAAGTTCCATTAACCTCTGGGCAGCCAACGACCCTCCGCTTGATTGTACAACTTTCAGAAGACAAGCCTCATGAAGTTTACACACAGGAAACAGGAAACGACTGAAACGGACGCTCTCAAATTGGTCCTTTATTAATCCTTGGGGAGGGGTCGCCATGTTTACATTTGTTAGTTCTGCGGAGGTTTAATCGGTTCTTCTGAAGACAAACTCCTCGAAAAAGTTTAAGTCTTGGAAGTAAGCACTCATCTTTGGCAAATTCTGGAACTGCTACATTGAAAACACATATAAATATGTTTCATGCAAATTATGTTGGTTTTAGTCACAGTGAACACAATGTTTGGTGGACTTTTGCCTTAAGGTAAGGTTAGAACCCAGTCTACAAACTTTTGGATATACTAGAATATAGACTAGGATTTATATCGATATAGTCAAGTTGTAGACTAGCACATGTGTCCTCTGATACAGTCTACAACTTGACTATATCGATTCGATATAAAGCCTGGCAGGACATAGCATGTGGGAGGATCACCCCCAGTTTCCCTCCCCCCAGAACAGGCGCTCCAACCGAGCAGAGGAAGCACTAGTGCAGCTACCAGGGCTCATACCCTTAACCCGGCTTCCTACCCGTGACCATCATTGTCACGTGAACATGGGTGCTTGAACCTGCGACCCTCGTGTTGGTAGGAAGGGAATCTACCTCTGCACTACCCAGACGCACCTGGATATGGATTTTTGAAGGCCAATACTGATACTGATTTGTATGGGTTGGATAGGTTATGTTTGCTAGTATTCAATACAGTATCTTTAAATTTAACCATTTCCATGACTACACAAAAAAAGTCACGGTGGAAAAGCATCTGACTGGACCTATTTCATAGGGTTAAGGTCAAGGCCCATATTAACCCACATCTAGCCCCACTACAGGGCTGTATGTGTTACAATTTTGCTAGCATAATGCTATTAAAAATTATTCTGTGCTAAGAGAATTGTGTCCTACTTAGTATTGCTAAAGTAGTTGAGTAAAATCTGTTGACGCTCTGTCCAGAATGCTCTGATCTGAGATCAAATGGTCAGATTGAATTTATGAACACAGCCATTTCAAGATTTTGCACCTGTTTTGTTATATAAAGCAATTTCTGTTCTTAATTTAACAAAAATAACAAATAAGAATACCGTTAAAGTACCAGATCAATAAGCAGTACGAGTAACTAGTAGTAGGCTACCATTAAAATCGTAACAATACCCATCCCTATCTATATGACCGATCCGATCCGATCCGATATACTTTATTGTCAGTTTACACTGAAATTTGTCTTGCAAGACAGCAGCAGTCCCACATACAAAACACATGACAAAGAGAACAAAACCAATAACACATGGAATACATGGACCCAATGGATTTTTACCAAAAAAGCATGTGTTTAACCGCCACCTGTGTGTGCTACTAA
>NC_139626.1:18399387-18419387 GCF_964638095.1 Poromitra crassiceps
TGCAACCATGATACAATGTAATAAATACAAGTTCAGGAACAACAAAGTGACTGTCTCTACAGAATTAAGTTGAATTCTGAGTCACAGATATGTCTAGCAACGGCATTGGCTTGCTAGAATGTAACGAGAAATTAAAAATGTCATTCATGTACAACGTGTAAATATTATATTGGATGGACACCTTGTCAAATTGTAATGGGTGAGCTGTCAAATTTGTGATTACTAGAGCTGAATAAAATGAAGATAATGGGATTGATTTTTCTACGTATTGAAAATAAATTGTATTGCGATATATTGAGTATATTGATTTCTGATATATTGTCCCATCCTTACATGCACCAATACACAGGATGGTATACAGATTTGATTACATGACATGACATGACATTACAGTACATGTAGGCTATATGATATTACAGTAAAGAAATGTATGAAGAATCTGCAGAAACGTATGGATTCCACCCTTAACAGGAAGAGCAAAATAATCTTATGAGACAAGACAAAGTCAGATGTTTGCATTACGTAAAGGTGGAGAATTCTACCAATTCTAAAGAGCAAAGCCTTGTACCATAATCCAGAGGCTGACTGAGATGTTCAGAGATGATCTACAGACACAGAAAGGCCATTCAAAAAGCAGCTCATCTAAATGTTACAGGCTTCACTGTGTGCAGGAGGTCATGGAGGTTATCAAGCTCTGCTTTAAAGGGAAGGTAAGTCATTTTTTTACTGCCCATAGCACTAAATGACCATCATATATCTTCTTCTTTTTTTGGGGGGGGGGTGACGACTCCCTGATTAGTAGGCCAGCCGCTGAGATTTCTGCCTTTCAAAATTCACTTTAACTCCCCACCCAGAGGAGTTTATGTTGTTGTTGTTGTTATAAGTAAAATAAATCAATAGATGAAAAATATTTCCAATTAAATTCCATTCATTCCATGTGGGTAAAGACTAAAGATCCCCCCCTCCCAAAATGAAATGGGCACTTCTTAGGCCAGGATAGACCCTAATTATCAATCTGCAACCCAATGGATAAAAGTGAATGATTCAGGAATAAAAGTGTGTTATTAAAGGAAAACAATATTCCATTCAGTCCATCATGGATTGCACTGACAGGCTCAATTCGGAGTCCGTCATTTAGTCGGCTGACAGAGATTGACACATGTATTGCAGTTGATCCGAAATCGGATTACAATCTGATGCTGCTCCTGCAGCATATACATACTGTATGGTGTTGGCGGGGCGACGGGCTCAGAGAGAGAGAGTGAGAGAGAGGGAGTGAGAGAGAGAGAGAGACAGGGAGAGAGAGTAGGTGAGAGAGAGAGGTAGAGAGAGGACACCTCACTGCTTGCTGCTGTATGATGATAATTAGCGGGGTGTAATGGTGGAGCGAGGCCCGTGCGTTCTCATTAAAAATGCATGCGGCGAGCAAGGCAAGCATGGCACTGTGTGTGTGTGTGTGTGTGTGTGTGTGTGTGTGTGTGTGTGTGTGTGTGTGTGTGTGTGTGTGTGTGTCTGTGAGCGTCTCAGGGTTGGCATCAATCTGATCTAGAGATCTAATCCCATCAATGGGGTGTGTGTGCGTGCGTGTGTGTGTGGCTGAGGTGGCTTATTGATTTTTCAAGCCCTCACCACCATAACTCTCCTGTTACTCCTCTACCAGGAGGAGAGAAGAAACAAAAAGAACAGAGAACAGGACCATGGCACTCACAAACCCACTCCTGGGGCTAAATGTATCCAACTCTGTGTATATTTAGGTGTAAATGTATCCAACTCTGTGTATATTTAGGTGTAAATGTATCAAACTCTGTGTATATTTAGGTGTAAACATATCAAACTCCGTGTATATTTAGGTGTAAATGTATCAAACTCTGTGTATATTTAGAAATAGTGTAAGCCCAAAAAAAGCAGCACAAACTAGTGTGAAATAGAAACATACGGCCCTATCTTCGGAAATGCGTTAATCAGCGCTTGTTGGCCGGGCATTGACCGCATGGCGAAATGTGCAAATCCATACGCCGAGATTACATAAAGTCAATGCAAACACAGAAGAACAATTCAGTGAAATTTCACTGTGTGAATGATAAAAAAAAGTCACCTCAATTGCTCTAGTTGACATTTTTCAATTTTGGCAAATAATTTGTTCGGTCGAACACGAGCGAGTGAAGCATTTTTTCCACCTTGGTGTGAATGCACCATAAAACTTGACATGTTACGTTTCTACAAATCTACAAGCCGCCTTTGCAACATTAAACACTAATAAAAACAACTTTAACAATTGTTGTTATGTTTTAGGGAACCCATGCATGATAAAGCCACAATAAAGCCATGATAAAGTGATAAATTGATGTGATGTGAACATGATAAAGTGCTCGGGGGATGACATGTGGAAGTGCTGAAGTACTAGGCCTCCACATAAATACAGCAAGTAAAACAACTTTGCTTCTGTTTAGGCAACTAAAACAACTTGGTTAAGGTTAGCGTTATGGTTTGGGTTAAGGTTAGGGTTATTGTTTGGGTTAAGGTTAGTTAATGTACAGGTAGGTGGTATTTCCTGCTTGGCATTGATGCCTGTCGCACCTCCTCCGGTGCCCACGGGTCAGCTGCAGGGTCATCAGCTAGGAACCACCATTCATCAACGTTTCGCTCCTTTAATCACTAGAACGTCTCCTGGTGGCGGAGCAGTGACAGGGACGTCTCCCTGTCACCCCCTGCAGCTGATAGGTGTTACCCCCTGCGGCTGTTGTCGGGGTTAGTTGTTCTTTCCCCAGCTCCTGTCCTTCCTCCTCAGCCAGAGCCAAAAGCTGCCCTTCTCGGCCTCCTCTGCCAGCTCTTTTATGGCCTTCCTCAGCTTCCCTCCAGTCACTCCTGCGTCCCTCAAGAGGCGTGTGGCTGACTGCCCCACGTAGCCTCGGCAGCCAACCTCCACTGGGTAGATGGTAGCCTTCCAGCCAGCCTCCCGACACTCAGCAGCCAGCTCTGAATACTTGGCCTTCTTGCGCTCAAAGGCAGCCTCAATCCCCTCTTCTGATGGGACTGTCAGCTCGATGAGGTGCACCACTCTTGCCTTGGTGGACCACACCACAATGTCAGGGCGGAGAGATGTAGTTGTGATCTCCGTGGGGAACCAGAGTTGCTTGTGAAGATCAACCCTCATGTCCCACTTGTGGTCAAGGGAGAAGGGCCTTGTTGTCTCTTTTGGCCTGGTGTATCTTTTTCCGCCCCCTTCCATGACAAAGCTGGTGTGGTTCTCTGCTGGTTCTTTGCTGCCCTGTCGACGCCCCTCCAGCACCTCTGCCAGTTTCCCCAGAACCTGGTCGTGACGCCATCTGTAGCGCCCCTGAGAGAGTGCGATCTTGCAGCCTGACAAGATATGCTGGAGGCTTGCATTGGGAGCATTGCAGAGTGAGCAGCATTCCTCATTCCCGAACCATTGGTGCAGGTTGCGAGGACAGGGAAGCGTGTCGTAAGTTGCACGAATGAGGAAGCTGATCCTTGCCTGTGGGATCTTCCAGAGGTCAGACCAACTGATCTTCCGGTTGACAACTCCCTCCCAGGTTGTCCAGCCTCCTTGTCGGCACTGCGACACAGCCTTGATCTTGTAGCGCTCTTCCTCTATCTTCGACACCTCTGCCACCACCATCTCCTTCCTCTCCTTACGGTTAGCCTTGGACCAGAACCGTGGTGCTTCTCCCCATCCTAGCCCTGCTCTTCCTGCCTGGACTCTGCCCATGATCTCTCGGTGATGCAGCCTACTGACGGCTTGGTCAACCTCAGCTTGGGCGTTCCACTTTCGGCCAGTGGGAACCTTGGCTTTGGCGTTCCTCACTGACTGGTCAGTGGACTCTCTTAGCTCGAGGACCAGCCTGGACTTCTCCTGCATGTACCCTAGACTGATGGACTGCAATGGAAGCTGCAGTGCATTCCTCCCAAAGAGGCCCGTTTCAGAAAGGCACCGTGGCAGTCCCAGCCACTTTCTGATGAATGAGTTGGCTTTTCCATCCATCTTACTTACGGCGGATGAGGGGATCTCGCTCATTTTCAGGGGCCACATCACCCTCCTGTAGAGTATAAACTGGTAGCACCAGACCTTGTACTTCCCCGGGAGTTGGCTCTGGTCGATATTTGCCAGGCCATCCGTGAGCTGTTTCATGACGGTCCTCCCCATCTGTTTGTCAGACAGCTCTGCCGTGTACTGCCTCCCCAAGCTTTTGATGGGTTGCTCAGACAGGAGGGGGATTTTCTCTTCCCCCCGACGACAAAGATGGCATTGTCGTTTCTGACTCCCCTTCTGAGTGACAGGCTACGGGATTTGGAGGGTTTGATCTTCATTCTGGCCCATAACATCAGCTCGTCCATCCTTCTCAGCAGTCGAGATGTACATGCCGCTGTCTGAAGGAGGCTGGTGACGTCGTCCATATATTTGGGTTAAGGTTAGGGTTATGGTTTGGGTTAAGGTTAGGGTTATGGTTTGGGTTAAGGTTAGGGTTATGGTTTGGGTTAAGGTTAGGGTTATGGTTTGGGTTAAGGTTAGGGTTATGGTTTGGGTTAAGGTTAGGGTTATGGTTTGGGTTAAGGCTTAAATAACAACAAAAAAGTTAAATGTGACTCACGGATGAATGTAGAGTTTGAACAAACACACTGAGACACGAACACGGCCCTCCGGTGTGAAAGGCAAGTGTTTACACCCTCCATCCCCCCCGACCACAACACCCGTACTGACCACCGCGCTATTTCAATAACAGGCGTGTATAACGTTGATATACATGTATCTAAACAGGATATCATAATGCAACGTATTTTGGTTCAGAAACGTGCAAATGTACAATGCCAATGTTTTATTCTGGCGGACCAGGCTGTGACTGTGATGCACAGTTGCTTTTACGACTGTTCCTATTGTAAGTCACTTTTTTGTAAGTGTAAGTGTGTGTATTGTAAGTGTCTGCTAAATTACATAATGTCATGTCATGTCATGTCATGTCTTGTTATGTCATGTTATGTTTATGTCATGTCATGTAGAAAAGAAAAAAGAAAACGTGGGAAAGGAAAAGAACGCAGTGCGCTAAATAGAGCAATGCAAAATGGATCCATTCACTGTAATAATAGAGTTCACTCAGCAAACAGATAATTAGCTGTCAGCATTGTGTATAAACTAGCCTACTTTTCATGTCTCCCACCCACTCTGAGCAATACATACTATGAAAGATGAACACATAATTAACAACACACACACACAATACTGTAGATGCACGAGCAAATATTGCTTGCTGTACTTGTGGCAAGAAACGAAGCGCTGCAGCCATGATGTTGCAGTGGAACAAGCAGTGGCCATTTTAGACCCTTTTTAGGCGTGCTTGAGCACCCCTAAATGTCATCTGAGCACCCCTAAAAAATACTAGACATCCAGATGAATCCGTAGGTACCAGTCATGTTCTGCTAGCTCTCTGGGAAGCGGGTGTAACATAGCTCCAAAGTCGGCAACATTTCTGACAAAGGTAAATGGGCATGACTACCAAAATGGGTCCCTTGACCTCTCACATCAAGATTTCTAAATGAAATTGGGCTCATTAGAAGCACATGGGCCCTATCGTTGTAAAAGCGATATTTTTGCGCTTGTTTAACGCCGAGCACAGCGCAAATTTGGGGCGTGCCCAAGCACATTGATATTCTCCCTGCCGCGCTAAATACCAATTTGAAAGTAACTTTCCCAACAGTTACAGGAGGCCTATATTGGCTCTGTATATCAGTCTAACAGCAGTTACAGGAGGCCTATTCACCTTATGTAGCCACGCCCATTTGACCCGGTTCTGTGGCCGTCCTACAACTTCCGGCAAAAGAAAAAAAAAAAAAAAAATGGCTGGCTGCTCCAATATAATCTAACTCTGAATTAACTAATACTTTAGCCAATTGTATGTAACATACCAAATAAAAGCAAACGGCAATGTCTAAGAATGCAATGCCATGTAACTGGCTCGTTAATTCTCGCATTCCAGGGAATTGCGTTAACGTCTGCAGGTCTTATAGACGTAAGTGGCTCGAGCTGCTCTCGGAGGACAGAAAACCTTCTGAAGCTTTCTTTGTTGGAGTCCAGGTATGTTTTACAAGAAAGTGCTCGTCATTGTCGACGATAATGTTATCTGACCTGGCTAACAGTGGATACTCCGCTTGCTTGCTGTGTACCGAGCTCAAAGTAGTAGGCTACGTTTTTGTTTTACACCCTGCACTGTCCGCTACAAAAACAACTCTCTTCTTCATGACGTTCTTTCATATTTGGCGCCGTGACCGCCGGAAGTGTTAGACGGACCCGGAAGAATTTGGCCCACTGTAAGGTCTGAACATAAGGTGAATACTGGCTCTGTATATCAGTCTAACAGCAGTTACAGGAGGCCTATATTGGCTCTGTATATCAGTCTAACAGCAGTTACAGGAGGCCTATATTGGCTCTGTATATCAGTCTAACAGCAGTTACAGGAGGCCTATATTGGCTCTGTATATCAGTCTAACAGCAGTTACAGGAGGCCTATACTGGCTCTGTATATCAGTCTAACAGCAGTTACAGGAGGCCTATACTGGCTCTGTATATCAGTCTAACAGCAGTTACAGGAGGCCTATATTGGCTCTGTATATCAGTCTAACAGCAGTTACAGGAGGCCTATACTGGCTCTGTATATCAGTCTAACAGCAGTTACCGGTGCTGTCTTTGCTCAGTAAAAGCCTCATTCGTCATCAGTATAATTAAAAGCATTTCCTTGGCCTGTTGTTGCCTCTGCTGGCTCTGACGAATAGCAGGGGGAGAAATAACAGGTTATCGATGCAGACCTCAGACGCGGAGGGGGTAAACTAACAATCACTCAAGATGACCGTCACCGACACAGGAAATTATGTCAGACATCGGTTAGCGGAAGGATGTGATGCCACGACCCAAAAGGCATACAGCATCGCTACTTAGCCTGGTCAACTGTTACTTTGTAGATAGCATGTGATCGGCTTTAGGAAATGAATTGCGTGTGTGTGAGTGTGTCTCCAGGCTGTGGCAGGCGACTGGGCCTGATTCCATTAAGCAGCCAGTAATTCGGCACACGCTTAATCAAATCAACTTTAATACCTCCAATCAAATTACAGCAGCCTCATGTGTCCCATCACACAGAGCCAGAAGAAGAAGAGATGGAGGGAGAGATGGAGGGAGAGATGGAGAGAGAGATGGAGAGAGAGCTGTAAATCAGAGGGAGGCGCTGAGAGACAAAGATGAGACCCAAAAACTGTAAATGAGAAGTTGGGATACAGTGAGTTAATTAACAGGTTATAGAATGTAAAAAGTGATGAAACTTTAAAATGAATTATCTGCATCGGCCCAAAACAAGCATTTCTGCCGATATGACAGGCCGATAAAATGACGCTTTAATTATGCCCAACATGCTTCATGCTTGAATAAAGGCTTCACTAAATACTTACAGTTTTGTTTGAAATAAAATGTTACATTAAAAAAATTGCATGTTTTACATAACATATACGTAGAAGTACGGTATTCTTATTTTGCCCAGTGTCCATTTTGAAAAGCATTGTATTTATTTCTGCATCTGCCAGTGGGCCATCACAATAAGAGTAGGCATAATAATGTGTTAATTCCACTACAGGAGAGACTTGCTGTTCTCTAAATGAAGGTGCGTAAAAAATGTGTGCATACTGTACATCGGCATCTTTATTACTCGTTACTAAAATAATAATTACTTTTTAACAGCATTTACATTACATTACATTACATTACATTACGTCATTTAGCAGACACTTTTATCCAAAGCACCTTACATTTTCCATAAATTTGGCAAGAGTAGTAAAAACAACAATGCAACAGTCTTTGTCAGCTAAGACTTTTTAAAAGGAATTGTAACACTTGTTGAAAGAATAAGTAGGGATAAGTAGCAGTTTGTTCGTTCAAGAAGGGTCCAGGTGTGTTTGTAGTCTCTGCTGAAAGATGGGGAGTGATTCGGCCATAGCTTCTGACAGAAAGGGGGAGCTCATTCCATTTACTTATGCTTTTACTTTCAATACATTTAATATCAGAAAATTACTTTTGCTAATATCAGTTACTTCAAGACTCTTACTTAAATAATCTCAGGTGACTAACTTTTACTCAAGTGTGGCTTTCAGGTACTTCATCCACCACGGGGAAATGGTCCAAACTAAAGAAAATTAATCCAATATTGGCAGAAGCAAAAACCCATATCGTTCGAACCCTAAATTCTACTTTTCCCCCAAACACAGCACCATTTCCTCACTTCCACCCCACCCCAAGTCTGCTGCAGTGGCTGGCCCAGCGGGCGCCGCTGAAGATGGGGGAAGATGAATGGTTGCGGCGGCTGGACGAGTCTCAGAGCCACCTTTTCTAAACCACATGTAGCAAATGTTAATGAGAGCTCCCAAATGCCAGCACACATAGGAGAGATAGGCCTGTTTAACACACAGCCACTGACAAATAACAGGTGGCCCCAATGCAAGAGCAGACCAACACACTCACACAAAGAGGGGCGAGGGCGAGGCAGAGAGAGAGACACAAAGGTGTGGATACACTGTCGCAAGATTAGGAGTGAAAATCACAGAGTAACTCACAATACAACATTCAGGATATCACAGAGTAACTCACCATACAATACTCAGGATATCACAGAGTAACTCACCATACAATACTCAGGATATCACAGAGTAACTCACAATACAATACTCAGGATATCACAGAGTAACTCACAATACAATACTCAGGATATCACAGAGTAACTCACAATACAACATTCAGGATAGCACAGAGTAACCCACAATACAACATTCAGGATATCACAGAGTAACTCACCATACAATACTCAGGATATCATAGAGTAACTCACAATACAATTACTCAGGATATCCCAGAGTAACTGCAGTCACAATACAATACTCAGGATATCACAGAGTAACTGCAGTCACAATACAATACTCAGGATATCACAGAGTAACTCACAATACAATTACTCAGGATATCCCAGAGTAACTCACCATACAATACTCAGGATATCCCAGAGTAACTGCAGTCACAATACAATACTCAGGATACCCCAGAGTAACTCACAATACAATTACTCAGGATACCCCAGAGTAACTCACAAAACAATACTCAGGATATCCCAGGACCCAGAGTAACTCACAATACAGTACTCAGGATATCACAGAGTAACTCACAATACAATACTCAGGATACCCCAGAGTAACTCACAATGCAATACTCAGGATACCCCAGAGTAACTCAAATACAATACTCAGGATATCCCAAAGTAACTCACAATACAATACTCATGATATCCCAGAGTAACTCACAATACAATATTCATGATATCTCAGAGTAACTCACAATACATTACTCAGGATATCCCAAAGTGTTAGGCGGGGGTCAGGTGGATTCATTCGCAGACACATGACGGCCGTAAAAGGCTTGCAGGCAAGAGTAAACGTGGACTGGCCATGGATGATTCTACGATCTGACAGTGTGAAGCTGGCAGAGCTGACTCTTAGGTCGCTTTCACATATAAGCTGGTGGACTCGGTGCGATTCGGGGGGGTGAAGTTGCAACATTGTTGCGATTTTCATTCGGTTTGGTTCGCTTTCACACAGCAATTTGTCACAAATGCAGCAAACTTTCTGAACAATGTCACGTGGTCCAAACAGTCACTCGTCTATTGGACAGAATAGAGAAGGGAAATCTCTCCTCTCCAGCAGGCTTCTTGCCTGGCTGAGGGCTGACTGAACAACACAAGTGAATCTGCAAAACACAAACCATGGAGCAACACCACCTGCGATATTGGGATTTCTGGTTTTACTTTGGTGTTACTATCAAATAATTATTTAACAAGAATGTGGCCAATATGAGCAGCAGATGAGGCAGCAAGCTGTTGAACATTTCATTCTGCATATGTGTATATATACTGTATATATCTATATATATATAGATATATATGTATGTAGATATGTAGATGGGAAAATAAAAAAGACCAGATCAGGAGAGAGGAGAGCCAGTGAGCAGTGTGCATTATGCATATGGAGATGGAGAGCCTCATAAAAAACGCAGGGAATAATGGAGGGAGATAGCTGATGGGGTCCGGACGTAAAAATGAAAAACAACTCACTGTAAATCCTCAGAAAATAAGAGACGAGGTGGAAAAACAAACACGGCGACACACGCACGGCCACGGCGTGCAAACAACGGAACTGTACATAAATAATCACAAGGAGCGCCATGCTTTACTTCCAATTTGTGTTGATTTAAGAAAATCTAATAAGCCGTAAAAAGGTAACAAGGACGTAAACCCGCGTCATAAAAATCCATCATGTTGTACACAAAATCACATCCAGAAAAAAAAAAAGGGCTCGTTTGCGGTTTGGTGGGGGATAGCTTTTGTACCGGGGCGTCACTTGTTTTGTTAGGGGGTTTTGGACGGGAAACGAGCAGTGCAATGGTTTCTGATGGGTGGCTGGTTTGACGGAGGGGTGTTAGGGGGGCCGTGGGGTGGGGTGGGGGGGTGACGGAGATGAAAGCTGGTTTTTATGGTAATGATGAGAGCCGAGCGAGCAGGGAGGATGTCGGCTGTTTAATGCTGGAATCACCAGCTTCCGCGCCGGCAGTAATCTAGGAGATTTGGTCTTGTTTAATTGGGAGCTCCTTCGCTAGACGTAATGGGCCTTTTTATTTTCAGATGTCTATGTTGTGTGATGTAGCCCACATCACACGGCGGCGTGTAGACATCTGATGGACTGATGAGATCTTGCTCAGAGTTTTTTTCTCTCAAACAACTTCCTCCTCAAAGTGTTTTACCGAGGCACCGACGTGCTTCTGCATCGCTCCTTCCTTGATTGCATTTGCTTTGAGAGAAGACGTAGCGGCAATAAAACAATGTCATCCCACGTGAGCAGCAGCAGCACTCCTCATCCCTTGCCTGGGTCGAGACCTTCCAACCCGCCCACTCCACCGAGTTCAAGACCTTCCAACCCGCCCACTCCACCGAGTTCACTGCTTCTGCTCTTGCATCATGAAATAAATCAGCAATTTCTCATGTTGAAAAAATGCTCGGTCCAACAAACGCTGAGGGTGACTAACGATTAGCCAATCAGCGCCAATAAACAGTTCCAAATGTGCGCCAGACCAAGGAGGACTAATAACAGCAATGGCGACCGCTATAGATGAGATAAGAGGCTTCTAACGAGGCTGTTCTAAATCAATTAAAAGTACCAATTACTTTGAAATCCAAACAGCACTCTGCTTTGAAGACAGTGCGGACGTTGGGGGGGCGTTTATTGCGTTCTCCTCAATGGATTAACGTTACTTATATGAATGAATATGTTGTTGGTCTCTAGTGATTGGTTAGGACATGTTGTTGGTGTCTAGTGATTGGTTAGGACATGTTGTTGGTGTCTAGTGATTGGTTAGGACATGTTGTTGGTCTCTAGTGATTGGTTAGGACATGTTGTTGGTCTCTAGTGATTGGTTAGGACATGTTGTTGGTCTCTAGTGAGTGGTTAGGACATGTTGTTGGTCTCTAGCGATTGGTTAGGACATGTTGTTGGTCTCTAGTGATTGGTTAGGACATGTTGTTGGTCTCTTAGTGATTGGTTAGGACATGTTGTTGGTCTCTAGTGATTGGTTAGGCCATGTTGTTGGTCTCTAGTGATTGGTTAGGACATGTTGTTGGTCTCTAGTGATTGGTTATGACATGTTGGTCTCTAGTGAGTGGTTAGGACATGTTGTTGGTCTCTAGTGATGGGTTAGGACATGTTGTTGGTCTCTAGTGATTGGTTAGGACATGTTGTTGGTCTCTAGTGATTGGTTAGGACATGTTGTTGGTCTCCAGTGATTGGTTAGGACATGTTGGTCTCTGGTGATTGGTTAGGACATGTTGTTGGTCTCTAGTGATTGGTTAGGACATGTTGTTGGTCTCTAGTGATTGGTTAGGACATGTTGTTGGTGTCTAGTGATTGGTTATGACATGTTGGTCTCCAGTGATTGGTTAGGACATGTTGTTGGTCTCTAGTGATTGGTTAGGACATGTTGTTGGTCTCTAGTGATTGGTTAGGACATGTTGTTGGTCTCTAGTGATTGGTTAGGACATGTTGTTGGTCTCTAGTGAGTGGTTAGGACATGTTGTTGGTCTCTAGTGAGTGGTTAGGACATGTTGTTGGTCTCTAGTGATTGGTTAGGTCAATCGGTTAGAGTGGAGAAGAATAGTGAAGAAGGGAATGGAGTGTGACGAGCTGACAATACAGTTTGATATCAGGCCAGCTCATCCCACTAAGAAGCAAATGATTCCTCTTGCTGCTCCAGGTATATCCATATGAGCTTTACCAGATGGCAAATGAGCCCAAACTGCAGGGCCACCACCAGAGGTCGTGAGCCAGTCCCTTGCTTAAGTGACATTTGATGGGGCGGGGTGGGGTTCCCACCTTAGGAGCCATGGATGTCATTGTACTTCTATACTGAGGGGGGTGAAGGGGAAGGTATTAAAGATGACACTGCACCGGCGGGGTATACTGTCAAATGCACTCTGCTCGGTACACTTTGCCAAACTGCTGCCGGGAGGGCAACATTTTGAGTAAGAGAAGGACGAGGAGAGAGCGAGGAAGTGCATCCCCCTCTTTATGCTCTGCAAGCATTATTTACTACAAGTTTGGGACAAACCACACGACACAGCAGTGAAAAGACTGGACTTGAAACACTTAGCAGCCATTGTGGGAACATGCACGCTCTTAACGACCAGTTGGATTTGGGGAACACACACGTAACGACCAGTTGGATTTGGGGAACACACATTACCAACCAGAGTCCTAATGCCATGCAACCCTAAAGCCGGTGAAAACACAAACTCTTATTTATTATTTCTGTATTTTTCCTTCTCTCACACTCAATGGTAAATGGACTGTATTTATAGAGCACTTTTCTAGTCTACCGCCTACTCAAAGTGCCTAACAACGGAATACCTCACATTCACCCATTCACACAGATCACATTCACACAGATCACATTCACCCATTCACACAGATCACATTCACACACCGACGGCGGTGACAGACATGCAAGGCGCCAACCAACTCAATGGGAGCAGGATTCAGTGTCTTGCTCAAGGACACCTCGGCATGCTGCCAGGAGGAGCCAGCCTCGAACTAGGAACCTTCGCAGGCGAAAGCTCTACCTCCTGAGCTACTGCCACTCAGCTCTGGCTACTGATAGAAGACTTGAGTCCCAAAAATCAAACGTTTGAAATAATGGTAAGAACTGGATTGGAAGGCAAGAGATGCAAGTCTTGAACCCTCACACACACTACTATACTGTACATCATCTCTCATCTTCATCTCACACTACATCATCTGAGCAACCTGCCCAAAACGTGATGGATGAATGCTAACATTTTCCAATGGTATGGCATATCTCAAAGCTCAAAACACAGTGCTTTCCAAGGAGAAGAGGAATATTTTTGGACAGGAATGGAATTGAGCTATAGTGAAGGCCTGAATCTCTGCAGCAGACCAACTCTCTCTCTCTCTTTTCTGGTCTTTTCTTTTGGCTGATTTTCACAGTCCCACATATCTCCATCTTTATGGTTGACTGTCTTCACTTTTCCAATACTGGCGGTATGCAGAATGGCCGTTTCAGTCCTCGCGCTCCTTTATTGTGCCAGGTCCACATAAAAGCTTGATTGTAGCCGTATAGTGCAGTATGCTTGGCTGTGTGTTATGGCCACTGATCTTTATGTCTCTCTGCGCAGGAGGAGGAAGACCCCCAACCTCAGCAAAACCTCCGTTATACATAGGCATGCATGCTTGTGTGTGTGTGTGTGTGTGTGTGTGTGTGTGTGTGTGTGTGTGTGTGTGTGTGTGTGTGTGCGTGCGTGTGTGTGTGTGTGTGTGTGTGTGTGAGAGTGTGTGTGTGAGAGTGTGTGTGTGTGTGTGTGTGTGTGTGTGTGAGTGTGTGTGTGTGTGTACCCCCCTCCCCAACACCAGTGCCGCTGCCACCACCACCACCGGTCCATCTGCATACATTCTCCCAGGGGATGCATACAATAGGAACACTTAAATGAAGCATGCATAAATGGATGAAGCGCCGCTCGCACCGCATGTAAGGCCCTGTGTGTGTGTGTGTGTGTGTGTGTGTGTGTGTGTGTGTGTGTGTGTGTTTTCCTGGTTGCATGTGTTTTATTCTCCCTTATACATGCCTGGTGGTGGCAGTTTGGTAATTGAAAGTGAAATGGAGAAAGAGAGAGAGGATGAGAGAGAGAGAGAGAGAGGATAGATGGTGAAGATGGAGACGGAGGGTAAAGTTGTAGGCGTCAGACACAATTAACCCCTGGAATAATTCAGGGAGCAGATGTGCTGTAAACACCTGGACTGGAGGGGGGGAAGAAGAAAGGAGAGGCAGGGGGATGACGGAGGAGTGGGAGCGAGGCAGGCGGGTGATGGAGGAGTGGAAGGGAGGAAGACTGTAACGCGATAATGTAATGAGCCCCACTGTGGGTACGTGGAGACCAAGCGTGCGGCTGGTGTGTGTGTGTGCGGCTGGTGTGTGCGCTTGCATGTACACATCTCTGGCTCTCTATTGAATTTGACTATGCCCCCCCCTCTCTCTCTCTCTCTCTTTGTACACATCTGAATGCCTCCATGTCCGATGCTGAGTGGTAAGCTGCCATCTCTGGGAGGCTGAACTCTATTTCACGGGTTAGTGCTGCAGCACATAGCCACAGCATCGAGCCTCTCGGCTTCATAAAGCACAATACCGCTTACTCTCTCCGTGCCACAGAGACTGTTTGGCCCACTGTTTGGTTCCGTCTCAGCGGCGCTATCTCCGGCAGAGCCCACCCCCTGCAGGCCACCAGGGAGCTTCTGCAAACACCCAAACCAGCCAGGTGAGGCTTTTCTGGCATGAGGACCATGCAGGGCACCGCCGGGCCCCCCTGGAGGGCCACTACCTATCTCTTTGGACCTTCCAATGCCCAAAAGACATGCATGGCATACAGAGGGCGGAGTACACGACACAAGAAACCCCCGGGCAACATGCAGAGCTTTTAGTACGAGCAAAAAGGAGAGGAGAGGGAGCATGTCAGAGGTGGATTAGTAGTGCTACAGTAGCTACTTTGCTACAGTTTGATGTCAAAACCTTATGAAAAGTAAAGTGTTAAAGCCCTAATCAGTCACTTTTTCACCTTAATATAACAGCTTTTTAGTCATTGAAGATGGTAGAGTGACTTGTAACAGGGAGAATATCACCTCTATTGGTCACACACCGCCCTCCAAAGGCCTCTCCTGGGACTAAGCAGTTTTGTCCCTGCGTCCCGGAGGCAAGATGCACGCATGCGCTGTACAGCGGGAGCGTTGTGTGTGTTCATGAAAACAAGGAAGTAACTCGGTGTGGATTTGCTATGAAAATGACGTTTCACTATGGATTATTACTAGAGATGCACCGATTGCCATTTTCTTGGCCGATTCCGATTTCCGATTTTTGAATAGTCTGACTTGCCGATAGCGATTTTTGCCGATTCCGATTTTCTTTCTAAGAACAACAATTGACAGCTTACACAAACGTTTTTGTAACTTTGTTTGAAAATTAAGATTCATAGAACAATTCTTATCATTTGCATGAAGTAGGACCATCTCACTCAAACACATCTCAAAATAAAAGTGTTCCAGTTTAGGCTACTGGACAGAGCTTTTTTGTGCAAATACAATGAATACAAAAATTTAATTAAATCCAATAGCCTATATCCCACAGCTATCATGCATTTACTTTTCCAAAAGAAAACAGGTGCAACATCAAAATGATCCATGGACAAGGAGTTTATAGACTGGCTCCAGACCAGTCCTCTTGAGTAGAGGGGAAATGAGTTTATGAGTTACAGTAACGATCTTCAGTCTGAATATCAGGCGGAGTTTACACACAGTCCGAAGTTTCATATGCGTATTTTTATCTGCCATCCGAAAAAATATCGTCACGCACAGAAAACCTTGCACACTTGTGAGTCCGATGCATTTTTATTATTATGTCCGTCGTTCTATTTGCAATACGAAACAAATAGTCTCTCCTGTATCCACATTACAACATGACTGACAGGCTGAGGCAGCAGCGCTGATGTGGAATGGAGAATGCAGGTCGGGGAATGGTTATACTGGACACAATGCTCGCGTTCACCTCGCCAAGCCGGCTGTGCGCAGTGGCGGGTTGCTGGAGCACCGCTTCCCGGGGAGAGAGAGCAGAGAGAGAGGGGCCAGTGAGGTGAAGCGAGCCGCTCAGACTGGACTCCAGCCGAGCGGGACTCGGCCGCACCTCTGTCTCCACGGCTTATTTTCGACTAGCATGTGTGACAAACTGCGAGCTTTGTCTACTTCACTGACGGTGAAAAAATTCCACAACGAGGAAGGTATGCTGGCGTGTGTGGTGTGGTGGCTGGGTGCCTGTCTCGGTGCTTTGGGGTGCGCGCACGTCATGTGAAAATCGGCTCATAGAATCGGCTAATTAGAGTGACCGGCACAGATCACCGATCGAGGCCGATCACGTGAAAATCGGCCATTTCCGGTCACGTGCCGATCGATCGGTGCATCCCTAATTATTACAGTATTTCATCACGTGGTGAGTACCCGATGTCACAACATGTACATAGAGCTTTCTGGCGCTGTGTTTTGTTGACTTTGAACGGCGATATCGATACCGATACTATTGCACCCAGAGGGCGCAGTTTCGCCAATAGCGAAACTTGGAAAAGTTGCTGAATGGGGCTTTAAAATGTACCAATGTACTTGAAAAAACAACAGAATGTTCTGTTATGATCTTTCTATCTTAGCTATACTGCCATAAACAACTTTAACCCATTGATACCTGGTGCAGCATTTGCGTGTATATCCCTCATTTGTGTGCGTATCCCTTTAAGAGCGCGAACCGCGTTAACGCGGTTCGCGCTCTTAAAGGGATACACACACAAATGCTGCATCAGGTATCAATGGGTTAATGGGTGAGATTTATATGCACATCTCACATTACTGTGCTGTACTGTACTGTTAGTGGAGTGTCATGTCTCGTTCCATTGGTCTCCTATAGAGAAGCCTATAGAGGCCTTGGAGGGAGATATGCAGCCCATAGAGTAGTGATGCGCGGGTCAGGGTTTTTTAAGGCCCGCACCAACCCAACCCGTCATTAGAGTCGGTCCGCACCGCCCACCCTATTCAAATATGTGAAAATGCCCAACCCAACCCACACACGGCCAATTTAATGTATTATGTCTCCGGACTCAGGATGAGTGCCGCGGAGCTCTCCAAGGTATCCAAACTCTGTCTCTCTCACTTTCTGCCTCTCCCTCTCTCACACACACACACACGCTCTGCATGCGTTGTGCGGCTGCTTCAGGTCGTTAGGACTTATTTCCGCTTCGTCGGCGTTACAAACTCTAAATAGCTATTATCAGTCTTTCTTCAATTAATCCAAGGTCTTCAAAAGGAGCAGGTAGGCCTAGGCTACAGAAACCGTTCTTATTCTTTCCAATTTATTTTAATTACCTCATGCGCTCTCAATTGGTCACATCGTAGTAAAGTTGACAAACGCATCACAGTCCATTAACAGAAAAGCTGCTGTGGGATTCGTGTACGGACACTTCAAATGATCATTACAGCAAATAATCCTTCCAAAATGTTTGTTTTAAGGACACATAGGCTGCCTCATTTGAAGTGCTTCTTTACTCCATGTAGGGTAAAGTAGACAGAGTGCAGCAAGCGGGTCTGCTTCAGGCTCGCCTTGTCTTTCTGACTGTGCACGTGTGTGTGTGTGTGTGTGTGTGTGTGTGTGTGTGTGTGTGTGTGTGTGTGTGTGTGAGAGAGAGAGAGAGAGTTCACGTCTTTAATAAAGGGTTAGTCTGCTTGTTTCACTGCTGTAAGTTATTTAATAATGCTGCTTTTTCACATTCTGAGCATGTCCCGCCCGCACCTGCCATATTTGCCTAATTTTGCCAACCCAGACCGCCTGCGGGGCGGGCCAGCTCGCGGGAGCCGGCGGTTTCTGGGTAGCCCACGCATCACTACCATAGAGGCAGGAACACACACACAAACACCTTCAGTGCTACCCGTGCTACCTCAGCCCACAGAGGCAGACACACACACAAACACCTTCAGTGCTACCCGCGCTACCTCAGCCCACAGAGGCAGAAACACACACAAACACCTTCAGTGCTACCCGCGCTACCTCAGCCCACAGAGGCAGAAACACACACAAACACCTTCAGTGCTACCCGCGCTACCTCAGCCCACAGAGGCAGAAACACACACACAAACACCTTCAGTGCTACCCACGCTACCTCAGCCCACAGAGGCAGAAACACACACAAACACCTTCAGTGCTACCCGCGCTACCTCAGCCCACAGAGGCAGAAACACACACAAACACCTTCAGTGCTACCCACGCTACCTCAGCCCACAGAGGCACACACACACACACAAACACCTTCAGTGCTACCCACGCTACCTCAGCCCACAGAGGCAGAAACACACACAAACACCTTCAGTGCTACCCGCGCTACCTCAGCCCACAGAGGCAGAAACACACACAAACACCTTCAGTGCTACCCACGCTACCTCAGCCCACAGAGGCAGACACACACACAAACACCTTCAGTGCTACCCACACTACCTCAGCTCACAGAGGCAGAAACACACACAAACAGCTTCAGTGCTACCCACGCTACCTCAGCCCACAGAGGCAGACACACACACACAAACACCTTCAGTGCTACCCACGCTACCTCAGCCCACAGAGGCACACACACACACACAAACACCTTCAGTGCTACCCGTGCTACCTCAGCCCACAGAGGCAGACACACACACACACACCTTCAGTGCTACCCACGCTACCTCAGCTCACAGAGGCAGAAACACACACAAACACCTTCAGTGCTACCCACGCTACCTCAGCCCACAGAGGCAGACACACACACACACACACAAACACCTTCAGTGCTACCCGCACTACTTCCAGGAGCGCTGAAACTGCTGAGCTGAGAATAATCTAAGCTAGCATTATCAGCTTGTGTCAGTGGTGGAGGGAAACAATGCAAGACTAATGGGCGGGTGGTAGAATAAGTGTGTGCGTGCGTGTGTTTGTGTGTGTGTGTGTGTGTGTGTGTGTGTGTGTGTGTTTGTGTGTGTGTGTGTGTGTGCGTGTGTGCGTGCGTACGTGTGCGTGCGTGCGCTCTCGGGCGCTCTTGTGTGTTGCCGTGCGTGACAAGCCATCCAGCGGTTGTTGCCTTAATGCTAACTCAGGCTAATGTATTCAGCACACCTTGGATTAATGTGCCTTCGGAGGGGCTTGAGCTTCTGCTAACTCAGGCTAAGACGCTAGCTCGCTAACATATGGCAGACCGTAAAGGGAGAGTGCTGTTTGGTGGGCGGAGGGAAGGCACGGACAAGACCAATCCCCAAAAGGGAAGCCACTTGACGACTCCACTTTATGTCCGAGCGCTACAGCCTGCACTGTATCACTTTAACGTCCAGATTAATCACCCTAATCATCATGATGATGGGCCCCTGTGTCCAGCTGCAGGAAATGGATCTCTCTCTCCATAGACCCAAGACACACACACACACACACACACACACACACACACACACACACACACACACACACACACACACACACACACACACAGGGGTATAGCCTGAGATGGTCTTTACTGGATGTGTACTGTACTAAGTTATCATAGGTGAATGTTTGCAGTCAGGGTGAATTACTTTGAGTGAAACCGTTTTGGCTCCTGTGCAAGATGCTAGTGTTAGCCCTCCTTCACACCATACACCGAAGCCATGCTGAAGCTACACAGCGCTATGGCAGTTTCATTCCGGCGTCCTTGTTAACAGGTGAGACCGTTCACACCCGCCGGACACCACGCCACGCTGAAGCCACACTGCAGCGAGAGTTTCAGTTTCATGAAGTCAATGTAAGTTGTGAGCGAGGGAAGGGC
>NC_139626.1:18424387-18454387 GCF_964638095.1 Poromitra crassiceps
AAGGGTGGGGAAGGGTGGGGCGGGGGGTGTGTGTGAAAATGGAAGTGTGTGCACACACGCGTGTGTGTGCGTGCCGTGTGTGTGTGCATCTTGTGTGTGTGTGTGGTGTGTGTGTGTGCGTGCCTTGTGTGTGTGTGTGTGTGTGTGTGTGTGTATGTGTGTGTGTGTGAAGGGATAATTGGGTGAAAGCGTGAGAAGGAATTTTCCCTAAACGGTGAGGAACAAAACACACCGTTGTCCCGCGCCTCGGCCTATTTGTGGGTTATTTGTGGGTAGATTGCCTGCTTGCTGACACTCCATTCCAGTGTGTGTGTGTGTGTGTGTGTGTGTGTGTGTGTGTGTGTGTGTGTGTGTGTGTGTGTGTATATGTGTGTGTGTGTGCATTGGCTGAAAACTATTGCTTGCTCATTGTAAATAAAACATAAAGCCCCCCCCCCCCCCCCCTCCCTGGAGAAGCCTACATTACTATTTCTGCACAGGACAGCAAAGTTTGCAGCTCCACCAACTGTGGAGACGTCTCTGTCTCTGTCTCTGTCTCCGTCTATGTCTCTTTATCTCTCTCTCTCTCTCTCTCTCTCTCTCTCGTGCTCCCTCTCTTTCTCTCTCAATTCAGCTCAATTCAATTCAATGTGATTTACTGGCATGAAAGTAAAGAACAATATTGCCAAAGCATCAAGAACAAAGTTGAGTGAAAGCCCCGTAACACAACTTAAAAAATAGCCCTCCTCCTCCGTTAAGCTATTCAGCCGTTGCAGATTTTTTCTAAAAGGGACTCGGGCAGAGTTTTCACAGAACATCCAACGGATGTGACGTTTCTGCGCCTCAGTCAGTAAATCAACCCAGAGATGGCTCACAGGCTAGAGAACAGGCCAGAAAATGAACCCAGAGAAGAAGATGGCTCATAGTCTCTAGAACAGGCTAACGTTAGCTAATGGAGTCCCTGAACATCAGCAAACAACCAACCACAACACATAGTCCACTAAAGTCCACCTAAGCAGAAAAAGAAAGGATCTAGTGAAGCCCAGCTGGCTAAACAGCAGCAATAGGTGCTTTCGGATCGCAGGGACCTTTTCATAGTTCTAGGAACAGTTGGAGGAACTCTCCCCTTTTTGTTATGTTCGCACCCCAGGAACTGGAACCATCTTAGTTCTTATAATGCTGTTTATGGCTCATTTTCACCACATATAACAGCACAGTACAGCTCTACTCGACCTGGTCTTACTCGTCTCTACTTGATATAGACTCTGTTTCCATAGCAAGTTTACTCGCCTCCGCCCACACCTGATCGTCATAGCGACCGCATATCTGTCTTTCGCCCATAGCTGAAGTAGGCTATAACGTATAACGTTAAAATTACACCCCCGACAAAGCCCTTTTAATGTCGGCAAAGCCCCTTTGAGTGCTTTATGTCGACAAAAAGCCCCTTTGAGTGGTTTATGCCGGCAAAAAGCCCCTTTGAGTGCTTATGCGGGCAAAAAAAAAACATTGAGTGCTTTATGTTGGCAAAAAGCCCCATTGAGTGCTTTATGTCGGCAAAACCCCCATTGAGTGCTCTATGTCGACAAAGCCCCTTTGAGTGCTTTATGTCGGCAAAAAGCCCCTTTGAGTGCTTATGTCGGCAAAAAGCCCCTTTGAGTGCTTTATGTCGACAAAGCCCCATTGAGTGCTTTATGTCGGCAAAACCCCCATTGAGTGCTTTATCTCGACAAAGCACCATTGAGTGTTTTATGTCGGCAAAAAGCCCCATTGAGTGCTTTATGTCGACAAAACCCCCATTGAGTGCTTTATGTCGACAAAGCCCCATTGAGTGCTTTATGTCGGCAAAAAGCCCCATTGAGTGCTTTATGTCGGCAAAACCCCCATTGAGTGCTTTATGTCGACAAAGCCCCTTTGAGTGCTTTATGTCGGCAAAAACCCCATTGAGTGCTTTATGTCGACAAAGCCCCATTGAGTGTTTTATGTCGGCAAAAAGCCCCTTTGAGTGCTTTATGTCGACAAAAAGCCCCATTGAGTGTTTTATGTCGGCAAAAAGCCCCTTTGAGTGCTTTATGTCGGCAAAACCCCCATTGAGTGCTTTATGTCGACAAAGCCCCATTGAGTGTTTTATGTCGGCAAAAAGCCCCTTTGAGTGCTTTATGTCGACAAAAAGCCCCATTGAGTGCTTTATGTCGACAAAAAGCCCCTTTGAGTGCTTTATGTCGGCAAAAAGCCCCATTGAGTGCTTTATGTCGGCAAAAAGCCCATTTGAGTGTTTTATGTTGGCAAAAAGCCCCTTTGAGTGCTTTATGTCGGCAAAACCCCCAATGAGTACTTTATGTCGACACAGCCCCTTTGAGTGCTTTATGTCGACACAGCCCCTTTGAGTGCTTTATGTCGACAAAGCCCCTTTGAGTGCTTTATGTCGACACAGCCCCTTTGAGTGCTTTATGTCGACACAGCCCCTTTGAGTGCTTTATGTCGACACAGCCCCTTTGAGTGCTTTATGTCGACAAAGCCCCTTTGAGTGCTTTATGTCGACAAAGCCCCTTTGAGTGCTTTATGTCGACAAAGCCCCTTTGAGTGCTTTATGTCGACACAGCCCCTTTTGAGTGCTTTATGTCGACAAAGCCCCTTTGAGTGCTTTATGTCGACAAAGCCCCTTTGAGTGCTTTATGTCGACAAAGCCCCTTTGAGTGCTTTATGTCGACACAGCCCCTTTGAGTGCTTTATGTCGACAAAGCCCCTTTGAGTGCTTTATGTCGACAAAGCCCCTTTGAGTGCTTTATGTCGACAAAGCCCCTTTGAGTGCTTTATGTCGACAAAGCCCCTTTGAGTGCTTTATGTCGACACAGCCCCTTTGAGTGCTTTATGTCGACAAAGCCCCTTTGAGTGCTTTATGTCGACAAAGCCCCTTTGAGTGCTTTATGTCGACACAGCCCCTTTGAGTGCTTTATGTCGACACAGCCCCTTTGAGTGCTTTATGTCGACACAGCCCCTTTGAGTGCTTTATGTCGGCACTGGGCAAGCCTGCCATAAGTAGCCATAATCATTCATCAAGAGTTATGGCTAGTGGCTGCAGCGCTGGAGAGGAGGGGATGGAAGCAAATGGGAGGGGAGGAAGAATAGGATGTGTGTGTGTGTGTGTGTGTGTGTGTGTGTGTGTGTGTGTGTGTGTGTGCGTGCGTGCGTGACACCGCTGAACCGATTTTGACAAAACTTGACATGAAAATGATGCATCTCACCACTGTGTTCCAGCCGTTTCAACAAGGCACCATTCATATGGCATATGTGTAGTTATGTTGTGTTCTGTTGTGTTCTGTTTATAGCCCCTTATCACAAGCATGGCACAAAGGTCTTTACAGTCATCACAGTCATATACTACATCATATCTATCTACACACAACATAGGTTACACACATCATATACACACTATACATTTGACTGGATTACATTATGATACTACACAAACACAGGATATCTTTAGACTGTGGCAGGAAACCCAGGCAAACACAGGGAGAACATGCAAACTCCACACAGAAAGGGCCGCGGTGGAGATTCAAACCCATGGCCTTGTTGCTGTGAAATGACAGCGCCAACCACTGAGCCACTGTGCCACCTGTTTATTGTTGTCTAGCGTTTCTCTCTTTCTTAGAATTCTGCACCAAGAACTTTCTGCCTTAAAGCCAAACAAAGAATTGTGTTTTTCCTGCTGAGAAAGATGTGAAGTAGGAGAAAGTGTACACATGAGGAGTTAAGAGGAGGGAGGAGAAGAAAGACCTGGAACTCAAAGCCAAGGATGGTGGATGGTGGTGTGACGAGGGAGAGTACTGTGGGGAGAGAAGGATGAGTAAAGGATGAAGGGATGCAGAGGAGAGAGAGAGAGAGAGAGAGGCAGGCCTTCTTAAACTAATGAGATATTGATTTGGGAGAGACACACCTCCTCAGGGCTTCCGGCTGACACTCAGATAAATGGGCAGCCATTCATTACCTGAGAGAGAGGGAGAGAGAGAAGGAAAGAGAGAAGGAGAGAGAAGAGAGGAGGAAAGAGAGACAGAGAAGAGAGAAAGAGAGAGAGGAGAGAGATAGAGAGAGATATATGATATACTCATATATGGACAGAGAGTGGGAGGGAGAAAATATAGAGAGAAAGCTCTAATGCATTTGCATTAGAAAGACAGACAGGAAGAAAGACAGACAAAATGAACATATTTGCATGGAGAGAGAGACAGACAGGGGTGAGAGAGAGAGAGACAGGGGTGAGAGACAGGGGTGAGAGAGAGAGAGAGAGAGAGACAGACAGGGGTGTGAGAGAGAGAGACAGGGGTGTGAGAGAGAGACAGGGGTGAGAGAGAGAGACGGGGTGAGAGAGAGACAGACAGACAGGGGTGTGAGAGAGACAGGGGTGAGAGAGAGAGAGAGAGACAGGGGTGAGAGAGAGAGAGAGAGAGACAGGGGTGTGTGTGAGAGAGAGAGAGAGAGAGACAGGGGTGAGAGAGAGAGAGAGAGAGAGAGAGAGACAGGGGTGAGAGAGAGACAGGGGTGTGTGAGAGAGAGAGACAGACAGGGGTGTGAGAGAGAGAGAGAGAGAGAGAGAGAGAGAGACGGGGGTGAGAGAGAGACAGGGGTGAGAGAGAGAGAGAGACAGGGGTGTGTGAGAGAGAGAGAGAGAGAGAGAGAGAGAGAGAGAGAGAGACCTGGGAACTGTGAGGTCAATGTGTACAGTATGTAACTTAAACCTAAATTCTTTGGAATGGCAATCGCTGATGATGACTTTGGAGGTCGGGGGGGCAATTTAATTGCTATTAATTTTCACCAACATCAGATTTTCTGTAAAAAAGAAAAATTACCATTTTATTTCATGGTACAAGACAGGAATTCTACAAAATTTTACATGTATGGAGGAATAAAAACAACTGTACTTGCAAGTGGTGTGTTTGCTGGACATTAATACTTTTCAGTTAGTTGTTGATAACGTTACTGTGGGTCATCTAAGAATTTGTTCATAACCCTGATGTCAGCAAATGCAAAACAACCATTAAATCAACAAGCATGAGATGGCAGATGGCAGCATATAAAATCAAAGCTTATGAGATCATATTCATATAGCCTAGTTGAACTTGCAATTGCAAACCGTATAACTGTGTGATTAATTTACTTATTTCAGACATGAATGTGTATTTTTCTTGTCACTCTAAATTGCATCACTTTGTTTCCTCTCATTATTTATTCAATTCAAATGTCACTCTTGGTGTTACAATACGCTGAATTAAAGTTGACTATAAATGCGTATTGACCATATTTTTTTATATCACTATATCACCCTTGATCGATTCCCATTAATCTTTTATCATTTTTTGAAAATATTTGTCTAGGCTAATAGGCCTAATACTGTCAGAGTAGCGGCAGCGTTATAAACCTGACCAGACTATAAAAACATAAACACAGTGCTGTCTTTCATGCACGCTAACAAGGAAAACTGCTGTATGTCTGACAACAGACTGTAGAAAGAGATGTAGGATAGCCAAGCCAATGTGATTGGATGAACAACGTTTGACGCTAGGCCAATCAGAGGCAGAGAAGGGCGGGTCATGCCATCGCCATCCTGGGGGGGGGGAAATATCGCAGACGGCCTGGTACAACAGGAAATGAAATGTGAGTTCACGTGACCGGCTGGTTTACCAGGCTAGGAAGCTTCTGTGATGACATGGCATTTTATTAATTTTATCTGAATGGGTTTGATTTAGACAAAAATCAGAAGAAAACAACTGAAAATAACTTTGAACGTCACCGAGTGCCCTCACATTAACTCATTCATGGCCAGTTTAGGACTGCCAATATTTAGCACAGGCCAAAGATTTTCATAATTGTTGGTCATCTTTCAAGACCCACAGTAAATTATCTATTAGCACCAAAGTGATTTGCAATACCTCAAAATGAAGATGTACGTCTCTGGGTTCACCAGGGGAAAAAAAGTGAGCTTTTAGCATGTTCTGTACTCTACTTATAGCCATTTATATACACCCTGTTTTCACCAAAAAGGTCTCTCGGAGAAGAGAAACAGCAGAAAAGGCAATTTTTGTAAAAGACACAATCTCAGGCAGAACTCGCTCTCAATTCTTTTATTTTGAACTGTATTGACATCAGACATGTAAATATTATTCATTATGACACAAATGACAAAAAAAAAAAATATATATATGTATATATATATATATACATGAAGTGCTTTTTTTACATTCAACAATACAGTTTACTCAGTGTGAGTGAGTGTGCAGACAGACACACAGACAGACAGACAGACAGACAGACAGACACACACACACACACACACACACACACACACACACACACACACACACAGAGAGAGAGTTCTGTCCACAGCTGCTGCTGGATCACACCTCCTTCCCCCGCAAATTAGCATAGGAGGGGAACACCAAACTGGTTTGAGATCAGCGTCTAGCCTCCTCTGCCTCTGCTGCATCGTTTTCCTCCTCTCGTTCGGGCTGGGACGAATGCTGCGACATACAATCCATGGCTGCGACACAGGAACGGGTCCGGCTTGGCTTTGGGACCAGGCGCTGGAACCGGATCGATCATGTTCGTCACGGGTTTGACTACTGCGAACAACTCAATCCAGGTTCGCCCTGCAGCAAGGCGAGCAGTGCAGCGCGCCGAGGGGCGTTTCAATGGCGTTTCTCCTCTCTACAAGGAAGCGCGTTTCTCTGTTTTTCCTCCTGCTCATTTCAAAACAACAGCTGCGGTATGTGTTTGATCGCGTGTTGTCGGCTTTGTCTTTGAGGCTAGGGACCTGATAACATGTCACAGGCTGGGGAAGTGTTTGAACTATGCGCTGCACTAATAAAAACAAAAACACGTCAAACACGTCATTGGCTGGGAGGGCTATTCCTGATAACACGTCAAAGACGTCTTTGGCCATGAATGAGTTAACAACGCCGCTGCCTGCTACAACCAACAGGCTCGTCATGGCTTTTCCGCGCTGGCCATATGCTAGGTTTCACCTAGCCTTGTTTTTCTACTGTTTCCTTGAGTCTCCCATGTTTGGATCGTGCCCTGGGGGATGGCCGACTCCAGAGGATCCACCAGAGTCTGCGGAATTTCTGTTCTCCAGATATCATCCTTGATGGTCTCATTGGACGCCAGGTGGCGTCCGTAGAGGGGAGGGTACTGTTAGGATGATGTCATCATTCCTACTGTGATGTCATAGATCAGTCACTGATTATGTCATAACACAAGGTGATGTCATGTCCGGGACCTATAAAGGTTCGGTTCTGCAGGTCCTCTGCAGTTGTTCATAGACTAACCTCACGACAACACTCTGCAACAGTTCCCAGCTTTTGAACCATTGAAGTGCTTCAGCGTTCCTAGTTATCGAGACTTCAGTTACCAAGTGTGTCTTGGCCATCAAGTATCCGCACGTAAATCCACCAGTCTCACAGCGACCCTAACATATCTTCCTTTTTACAGAAATTCCATTTGTCATTTTTTACTTTGCTTTGGCAACATTGTATTTGTTACATTTATGCCAATAAAGTGAATTGAATTCAAATGTGGGGAGAGAGAGAGAGAGAGAGAGAGGAGAGAAAAGTGAAGGGTAGAACAAGGTGAAGAAGTTCGAGACACACTGGACAGGGGGATTTCAAAATAAAAAAAATAAAAAATAAAAAAGATAAAAAAGGCACGATGAAAGAGGTGTGCTGGGCAATGAAAGAGGTGTGCTGGGAGAGTTTGGCGCAGAGTTAAGCAGAGGAGATCTTTTGGGGTCAGGGAGCGTTGGGCCAGAGCCCAGGGCTGCATTCAAAGGCCTGGCTATAGGACTGAGGAAGGAGGTGTAGTGGATATATCTTTACAATCCAAGCATCAGAGAGAGAGAGAGAGAGAGAGAGAGAGCAACACATTGACTCATGCAGGGCTCGCTGGGCCTGAACTAACTAGAGAGGTGAAGCTGTGTGCGTGTCTGCGTGTGTGTCTGCGTGTGTGTGTGCGTGCGTGCGTGCGTGTCTGCGTGTGTGTGTGCGTGCGTGTCTGCGTGTGTGCGTGTCCATGAATCTGAAGTGACCCCACTACTCAGCGACGACCACCAGCTCTTCACATTCGGCAGCGGCTCTGAGGTAAAGCCTGCCTCACTCATTCATCACCACACACACACACACACACACACACACACACACACACACACACACACACACACACACACACACACACACGGTAACGTCAGCATGTGGGGGCCATAAAAAGGATACTTACAGTACAGAAATGCAACAGAAGCAAACAGCGACCCAGCGCTTTCTCCTTGCTTTATGATCTAATTTCACTATCCGGCGTAACAGATGAGCACATTAGCCATCTCTATTGTATTCTCACACTGCTTAAATGCCGTATGTGTGTTTTTATCGCAATTAGCTTTTGTTTCGGTATTGTTCCTGGGAGTGTGCTTGCATTTGCCTACGCCACTTCTTAAGTGGGCTCGCGGTGAGAATATATTTAGGCACGTCGACGTATAATAATTATAATGAACAGACAAACAAAGCACAAAAGTTTAGAAGAGAAAAAGTAAGGGTGCTTTCTTTTCTTTGGTGTAAACAGTATAGTTGTAATGACGTTACAATAGTCTTTTAGGTGTAAACAGTATAGTTGTAACAACGTTACAATAGTCTTTTAGGTGTAAACAGTATAGTTGTAACAACGTTACAATAGCCTTTTAGGTGTACACAGTATAGTTGTAACGACATTACAATAGTCTTTTAGGTGTAAACCGTATAGTTGTAACAACGTTACAATAGTCTTTTAGGTGTAAACAGTATAGTTGTAACGGCGTTAAAATAGTCTTATAGGTGTAAACAGTATAGTTGTAACGATGTTACAATAGTCTTTTAGGTGTAAACAGTATAGTTGTAACGATGTTACAATAGTCTTTTAGGTGTAAACAGTATAGTTGTAACGATGTTACAATAGTCTTTTAGGTGTAAACAGTATAGTTGTAACGATGTTACAATAGTCTTTTAGGTGTAAACAGTATAGTTGTAACGATGTTACAATAGTCTTTTAGGTGTAAACAGTATAGTTGTAACGGCGTTACAATAGTCTTTTAGGTGTACACAGTATAGTTGTAACGACGTTACAATAGTATTTTAGGTGTAAACAGTATAGTTGTAACGACGTTACAATAGTCTTTTAGGTGTAAATTATAGTTGTAATGGCGTTACAATAGTTTGCTTACATCTTTTAAGTGGAAACGGCTGCTCTCGTCTGCTTTCCAGGCGAGGCAGCAGTCAAACTCAAACAAGCTTATTAATACTGGCCACAAACACACACCCACTCCACTCCACCCCCACACCTCCTATTTGTTCCTGTTTATTTTTTCACAGCAAATCCGACACGGACCGGTTTAGTTGAATAATTTGTTTGAGTATTCCCAGTATTGCATGAAATAGGCCACGCCCATCACGGGGGAAAAGCTCCGTTCATTTCCAAACACCAGCGTCATTTTCCTTGAATTAAACATAGCTAAAAGCTGTTGTCGCCAGCTAACGTTTTTTTGTACTCCTGAGCAAAACAAGGAAGCCATTGAGAATTGGCGAGAAGAAAAATGTGGATCTAGCTGTCAAGGAAGTAAGTTGGAGTGTTCGTCTTCCGTATATACGATCTTTTGTGCAACACGCAACCATGCACGTGACATAGGAGAACGCCAGGATTGGAGGGGGGATTTCTGTTTTCCCCCGTCTTGGGCGTGGTTTCTGAATGATGACGCGTTACGCAGTGTCTCTATGGTTGAAGTGATGTACAACTACAGCAAATACTGTATAAACACAGTTTGCATATACACACATGCACACACACACACACACACACACACACACACACACACAAAATTATACCGAGGCTGAACTTCTTGGTGCCCTGCACCACCAGAACAATAGTTTTGCCCTCCAGAACGCCTGTATGAAATATATCCCCATTCCTCCAGCCAGGACCCTGTGGTTTTGTGATAAATCGCTCTCCACCAATGAATACACAAAGGCAAAACATGCATAACCAAGACCTGGGCCCAGCACAGTGCATCACTGCTCGGGGCTCTTTAGATTTAACACTAAATGTCTCTGCTTTGCCTCTGAGGTGTCTCTGCTTTGTCTCTGAGGTGTCTCTGCTTTGCCTCCGAGGTGTCTCTGCTTTGCCTCCGAGGTGTCTCTGCTTTGCCTCTGAGGTGTCTCTGCTTTGTCTCTGAGGTGTCTCTGCTTTGCCTCTGAGGTGTCTCTGCTTTGTCTCTGAGGTGTCTCTGCTTTGAGGTGTCTCTGCTTTGCCTCTGAGGTGTCTCTGCTTTGCCTCTGAGGTGTCTCTGCTTTGCCTCTGATGTGTCTCTGCTTTGTCTCTGAGGTGTCTCTGCTTTGCCTCTGAGGTGTATCTGAGGTGTCTCTGCTTTGCCTCTGAGGTGTCTCTGCTTTGCCTCTGAGGTGTCTCTGCTTTGTCTCTGAGGTGTCTCTGCTTTGTCTCTGAGGTGTCTCTGCTTTGTCTCTGCTTTGCCTCTGAGGTGTATCTGCTTTGTCTCTGAGGTGTCTCTGCTTTGTCTCTGAGGTGTCTCTGCTTTGTCTCTGAGGTGTCTCTGCTTTGTCTCTGCTTTGCCTCTGAGGTGTATCTGCTTTGCCTCTGAGGTGTCTCTGCTTTGCCTCTGAGGTGTCTCTGCTTTGCCTCTGAGGTGTCTCTGCTTTGCCTCTGAGGTGTCTCTGCTTTCACACACACACACACACACACACACACACACACACACACACACACACACACACACACACACACACACACACACACACACACACACACAGTCTCCACTAACACAGTGCATGGTCATCCATTCCTGGCCGGAGCGGAGGTAAATGGCCTCTATCAAGCTGCTTCCTGCTTTGTAATGAAACATGGCCCCTTCTCCCTGCTCCAATCTCCACTGGCTTCTCCCCCGCACGGCACCAGCACGCCACGCACACGCCAAGCATGCCACGCACACGCCAAGCTGGAACCTTTCGATTTTTTTCCATTCATTTTCCATTCATTCTTCATTTGTTGTTTTTGCTCCAAAAATGTTTTAAGGTCACGCACAATTCAGCAGGTTACTGGTTATCGTTATATAAGGATTTTTCAAAATGTCTATGGAAAAAATGAATAGGGAACTCTCTTCCGGGGCAAGAGATATGACGTGACTGTTCAGCTCTATTATTGGTAAAGCCTGCAGTGGGGTGTCTCTATGTATATTGAAGGTCTCTGATGGAGACGACGCCTGACTCAGATCATCACACATGGCCGGTGTATTCAGCCAGACCAGGCCAGGCAGGAGAAAAACTCAAGCAGCACTCGTCATCGTCGAGTGGTGGCTAGTTGTGACTGATGGCCATAGTAGACATTGTGACGTTTGCACGCTCATTTGAAGGATTGTGGGGCGTGACATCATCAGTGGGTATGACATCATCATAGATGCTCAGTTGAAGGATTGTGGGTCGCCGCATTATTATAGTAAGATCAGAAATCAAGTGATGTGAATCCAATGCTAAATATGAAATACAAACCAAAGCCAAACTACAACAAGAACCCCAGAAGCCTCCAAAAATTGCCAACCTTTACCAACGTAAAGTTTTTAGCGCCTTTGTGAGCCGCTGTTTAATTTCCATCAGCAAATGACCCTTCGCATTCGAACAATTAGCCATAAATTTGTCTCAACGGTGTTTTGAACAATGAAACAAAGCTCTCCTCTATTAGTGGTCTTTTTTCTCTCCTCTCCTGGCCCTCTCCCTCATTTTACCCAGGCATCCACTCTCTGTTATCTTTCCTCAGTGGTCAAACCGGCATGACAAACAAACTGGTGCTTTCGGGGGAGAAGTTACAGTAGAAGCAACCGCTTGATAGAGACAAATTATAAATTGAATTCCTATCCTTGGGAGGCCCTGGCGTTTTCATTAATTTCTCCTCACTGCACACACACACTTTTTAAATCCCCCTTTGTGTCATTTTTATTGTGCGGAAACTTTAGTGCCGGGCCCTATTAATTAACGGGCCGATCTCGTGCCGGCGTGTCTCCAGGAGGAAGGACAGTTTTCTGTTACTAGAAATCTCGTGTGCTCGATTCCTAGTCTCAGTCGCAGTGCAGCCTCGCTCGTCCGCCCTGCAGTGACATCACTGATGACATCACAACTCCTTCCCTGTTGACAGAATTTGAATTAAGGAGAGAGTGGAACAAATGAATCTGATTGGCTGTTGACATAATTTGAATTAAAGAGAGTGAAACAAAGGAATCTGATTGGCTGGTGATGGAATTTGAATTAAGGGGAGAGTGAAACAAAGGTATCTGATTGGCTGTTGACAGAATTTGAATTAGGAGAGAGTGAAACAAAGCAATCTGATTGGCTGGTGACAGAATTGGAATTAAGGAGAGAGTGAAACAAATGAATCTGATTGGCTGTTGACAGAATTTAAAATAAGGAGAGTGTGAAACAGAGGAATCTGATTGGCTGTTGACAGAATTTGAATGAACGAGAGAGTGAAACAAAGGAATCTGATTGGCTGTTGACATACTTTGAAATAAGGAGAGTGAAACAATGGAATCTGATTGGCTGTTGATAGAATTTGAATTAAGAGAGAGTGAAACAAAGGAATCTGATTGGCTGTTGACAGAATTTGAATAAAAAAAGTCAGATAACACAGTGCAATAAACCTCAGTATGCATCACAGTTGCTCAAGTGATAGTATCACTGATGACAACACAACTGCTTGAGTGACATCACTTATGACATCACTAATGACATCACAGTTACTCTTGTGATGACATCACAACTGAACAACTGTGCACCATGCCAAATAAAAAAGAAGGGGCCCCCCCTTCTTTTTTATTTATGACATTACATTAAAATAATGCCTTCATTTTAGGCTAGCTATCTAGACCTGGTGTATCACTCCTGCACTTTCTATCTCTCTCTGCTCAACTCTTTCATCCCTGTCTCAGCTGTCGCCCCTCCTCCTGTCTCCAGCACCCCCCCCCCCCCCGTCCTCCCTCCCCTCATCTGCACCTCATGTCACCTCTCCTCTGTCCTCTCACCCCCCACACCTCCACCACCCTCTCCAGGTCTATTTAATTGCATGTCATAATGAAATCTCATTTGATCGGGAACAATCCAGCGCTGCCTAATCAAATTAACAAAGTCGTTTTTTGATTTTCAATTATCTCTCCTCCCGGCTCCGGCGAGCTTTATACTATACCCTCCACTGGCTGACAGCCACGGGCAAGAGATGGATGGATGAATCAAACACACATGTACGCACACTTCAGGAGGACATGCACGCTTTAGAAGCGTGTGCACACCAGACTGGGGTCAAATAGAATTCTTAGGATTTGTTTGAACCTGCATGGGACACCACATGAGGTCACAACACCAATTAAATTAGTGTAAGGTTAAGATTATGATGAAACGTGAACAATCCTTGTGGTGTAGTGGTGGTAGCAGTAGCACTAGTAGCAGCAGCAGTAGTAATAATAGAGAGCCGCAGGGATGATGTATTTTTGTAGTCAGAACGCGGAAGTCCCGGACTTCCTGGTTCTTCACTGTTTCTGTCTATGGGATTTTTGAATCGGTTTTTGCCGCGATGCTTCAAATACGGTCTCTGGGCAACGCAAGATTAATCAAACGCGAACCAGAGTTCAGTCGGATAATCTTCACACATGAGGACCACTTTCATGAGTTTTGTAGCGTAAATGCGAGCCCTAGAAGTAAAAAGCTCGTGCTAAGCTAATCCAGAACTACACACTGTCGCATAGGCTTCCACGTCACGTCAGCACTCAACCTGGACTGTTGATGATGTGTGCACTGATTACCCCGGGCTGAACGGGGCTGAACCAGGTGAGGGAAAGAGAATTTCTGTGTTCGTCCTTTGAAGTGGTGACGTTATTGACGTATATATCTCCATCGACTCAACAGTGTAGCCTCCCTTTTAACAGCACGTAAAAGCTTCAAAACTCATAAAAGTGGTCCTCGTGTGTGAAGATGATATTACTAAACACTGGTTTGCGTTTGATTAAGCCAGCATTGCCCAGAGAGATTATTAGAAGCATCACACCAAAAACCCTAGCATCGATGATTTCCGGACTCGTTCCTGCGGCTCTCTATAGTAATAGAAGTAACAGTGGTGGTGGTAGTAGTAGTAGTAGTAGTAATAGTAGTAGTGGTAGTAGCAGTAGAACTGATGACATCGCTCACTGATGACATCACAATTGCTTGAGTGACATCACTGGTGACATCACCAATCACCAGTAGTAGTAGTACTAGTAGTATAATAGTAGTCGTAGTAGTAGTGGTGGTGGTGGTGGTAGTAGTAGTAGCAGTAGCATATGGGCACCGCTCTCTCCATAGCAAACAACGGCGCAGCGGGCGCAGAGCTGTTTTACCCTGGCTCTTGTGTGGGGGGCTTTACGGGAGGAGGCACAGAGTTAACGTTTTTTTCAGTTGAGAGTTCACTAGAGCGAGTTAGAGCGTGCATGGAGTGAAGGGATTGCTCACATTAGGGCTGGGTATTGGCAAGGACCTCACGATACGTATCACGATACATGGGTCACGATACGATTGTATCACGATACGTTGCGATACAATACATATTGCGATATATTGCAATACTTGACCAAATTTAGTGAAAAGTAAATTCGCTGTGTACCACCCAGGTAGGTAGTGATAATATATACATCACTTTATATTGATAACTTAGTGGACAAATTGAGTCAAAACTACTGAGTGTTGAGTGTGTTACTGAACACACTGAAATAAAAAGTATTCTTCTTATTGTGTCACTGAACAGACGGCTGTGCAAAAAAATCGATATGGCGATATATCACGATATCTTTCTGAAATATCAATACAGTATTGCGGAAAAAAGTATCGTGATATATTGTCGTATCGATTTTATTGCACAGCCCTAGCTCACATGGCGCTCACTATCAAACAATTGGAAGAGAGGGGGGGTGAGAGAGAGATAGAGAGATCAAGAGAGAGAGGGGGGGAATTCACATGCAGCGAGTCGCTTTTTCTTTTTCCTCAGAACCGCTCCCCGGGCCGGTGTGACTTGATTGGCGGGCCGGATTTGGCCCGCGGGCCGCCAATTGAATAGGCCTGCTTTATTGGAGACTCAAAGTAATCACACGTTTGTTGACCAGGAGGTGTGTGAAAAGCTGCAGACAGTAATGGAGCCAGTAAAACTAAAGATGTCAACAATGATGTGAAAGGACTCAATCGTGAAGAGTCCCAGAGTTGGTGGACTTCGAGTCAGAGGGTTCTCCTCAGATAGCTTTATCGACTTGCCTCCTACCTATTGGGGACTTTATTCCGCTTGAACGTGCGCACATCCCCACCTCTGAGACAGCCAATAAATGGAAACACCTTGCAGTCATAGCTCACAAAATGCCCTCACTTTATGGATTGTGGTGTAGGACTACTGATAGGCTACGGCTGCTCCAGAGCCCTGGCACCACGACAAGTCATCACAGGAGGTGACCATGAGCCGTATGCCATCAAGACTGACGTCGGTTGGAGCGTTGTCGGCAGCTCACCACAGAGCGCAAAGTCAATAGAGAAGATAAGAGTGATGTCTGCTGGTGGTCAAAGTGTGGAAGTCTGTCTCCAAGAGGGTGAAGGTGAGGCAGTGTGGTGGTTGATTGATTGATTGGTTTTATTTATGGATATAGCAGAACAAAATCCAAGGGATGGTAGACATGGAGACATAAGGCATTAGGTGAGCTCGGGCCAGAGTATAAAGGCCATATTGGTAGGCGTTGTGTGTTGCACTCAACAACCGACGAGATGCAGGGGTTTTATTAGCCCCTGACAATAACTGTCAACCAGCATTTCATATTCAAAGTAATGTGCATAATTAGCGTTTTACGAGCAGCCTCTGAATACATTTAGACAGAGAGTTTTATTTCTGAATGTAATGCTGTTCCACAGATTATCAATAGTTAATGTGCTCTCGATCTTCCCCCGGATAGCCAGACACAAAGAAAGAAAGAAAGAGAGAGAGAGAGAGAGAGAGAGAGAGAGAGAGAGAGAGAGAGAGAGACACTAACTCAACAAAAGTGTATTCTCTCCATCGGGTCTACATGGCAAGCCGAGCAGTAACTTATTCTAACTTCAACCCCCACCGAAAGAGCCTGAGTGGGGATACTGTATTAGCCGGGTTTAGCAGGTTAACAACGATGGAGCCGAAGATAGGCAATGTTCCTACAGCCCAAGTTAAGCAATGTTCCTACAGCCCAAGTTGATGTAATTAAAGAGTGTAAATCACCATATGTTGATGTCACAAAAAATGTTTACGGTAAAAAAAAGTTGATGAGTAAGATGGGTCATACGCAGTTTGTCATGTGTGGGATACGGTATGGAAAAATCCAGCTGCTGGCGTGCACGCGCACACACACACACACACACACACACACACACACACACACACACACACACACACACACACACACACACAAACAAAGAGCCAGTTTAACATGTGGTTCGTCATAGTCCTCGTTGCATCTGCTCCAGCTTGTCCGCATCTTTAATTTACATGCTTAGGGAAGCGCAAACTGTCATGTGGAGGGAAGACCGGTGCAGCGAACACTGTTTAAGATATGAACTCTCTCCTTCCTCTGTTACAGTTAACTCATTATGTCCCTTTAATGCATGCATAATATGTGCTTTCTGCCTGACTGAGGGACCAAACTCCACGCGATGCTGTCTCTCTGTGCTGTTTCCACCCACATCCTGTACCTACCGCTAGGGCTGGGCGATATGACGATATATTTCGTCTGGACGATAGAAAATGTATTTCGTATGATATGATGCTCTATCATTTATATCGTTGTGTTGCAAATCACACTCTTTACGCAATATTGTCCGTCATTTGGATGACGCTGTGCTTTCTTTTTTACTCACGTCCACAGTCCACACACGCACCAGACTGTGACTGTCAACAAGCCCGTTGCGTCCCTTTATAAGTGGCACAAATCAGCCGTGAGTAGGCTAAAGAGCAGGGAGATGTTACCTCCACTCCGTCCGCCTAGTCTACCCAGGCATTTGCGCTGTGTTAAGTCCGCGTTTGATCCATATTTGCGTGTGTCCTCCTAACGTTAAACCTGGCAAAACATCTCCTCTCATCATCCCAAGGAAATCCCTTGAGGGCTGACAACAAAACGTCTATCGTTAGCTTTAGCTTTTAGCTTTCCCTGTGTGAGCTGTGTTGGTTAACGTTCTTCTTCTTCTACCGTTTTATTCTTCTACTGAACATGTAGGTATTTTGACGTTGACTAAAGAAATACTGCCGCCTAGTGTCAGCTTTTAGATATGATTCCAAATTAGTGCTTAAATCAAACACATCAAATGCTAGTGTCCTCTTTGAAAATCGAACTGGTGGCGTGGTTCAGTTTGTGTTTCATTCTACTGCCCTGCAACTAATTATTATCATCTGTGTTGTAAAGAATAGCCATGCTTATCTGTATTCTGAATGCATGTATCCTTTGTGAGGTTTGACAACATTTTAACTGGTTCAACTGCTACATAAATAAATGGCCATGTGGTCATTTTATATAAACTATAAATAGAATTTACAGAAAATATGCTATATCGTGATATATATCGGTATCGGGATATGAAATGACTTATATCGGGATATGAGATTTTGGTCGCCCAGCCCTACCTACCGCCCATCTCTCTGTGCTGTTTCCACCCACATCCTGTACCTACCGCCCATCTCTCTGTGCTGTTTCCACCCACATCCTGTACCTACCGCCCATCCCAAATGTGAATAATGTTGATATAATAACGGAGGAATGTGATGAGCCCACTTCCCTTCTTTCATGTCCCATTCATCATGCTCATGACAGCTCTTTGTAGTGTAGGCCCCGCCTCCTCATATCCAGCACTGGGAGTGGGTAATCATAGATGTCATTCAATCACGCTGAATGATTGTGCTCAAACACACACACGCACACACGTGCACGCACAAACACACACACACACACACACACACACACAAACGCAGCCCTTTGATCTAATTACAAACGTGACCTTTAGTTTAAATGATTACAGCATAACCGCTCATCCACGGATTCACACACACATTAAACATGGGCGCAAAATCCCCTCACACCAACGCAGTCGCCAGAATCAAATGTCAACATTACATTTCTGCAAACATAACGTAACAATCTCAACGTACATTTGAAACAAAACGTCGGTTAATTTGAAAAATTCACTCCACGTTGGTTATATTTATGAAAGTAAAACAACTTTCTTAAGATTAGGATTATGGTTTAGGTTATAGGCTTAAATAACCACATTTTTACATGTGACACACGGCTGAAATGTAGAGTTTGGAAACCCTGGGGATGGAACATGGCTCTCTGGTGTGGCCACTGTGCTATTTCAATAGCAGACTCTATGACGTGTATAACGTTGATATACACGTCTCTAGAAACGTGATATGAATGTATTTTTGTTCAGAAACCTGATATTCTACGTAGCAGGGGATTGCAGAAACGTACAATGCTGATTTTTTTTTCTGGCAAACAGGCTGGTTACACACACACACACACACACACACACACACACACACGTCTCACACACACACACACACACACACACACACACACACACACAAACGTACTTTTCAAGCCCCCGTGCATGAAATTTGGCACTGCACTCTGTCGGCTTCCCAGCAGCGCACTCCCCAAGTTTGAAGTCGATCGGACAAACGGGTACCTGTCGGCCCAGCCGACATCACGAAAGTGACATCGGGCCGACGAAAATCGGGACTGACAGACAGACAGACACCGCCCGCCACCTAGCCAATTTTATTATAGGATAGTGTATGATCATCTAAACACTGTTTCAGATGCTTCTCCACCCTGACAAGAAGAGACTTCTTGGGGGAAATGTTGCTGAGCACTATATATTTTTGGCACGGTAGTTTTGGCTCAGAGCAGGCACAGATTTAAAGATATAGAATATCGGATGGAAACATCGTCTTTTGCCAGCTTCAGAAAATATTGATAACTTCAAAAACCCGTCCAAGTCAAACCCGTCCAAGTCAAACCCGACTGTGGTCCCAAATACCCTGATAGACCCGTACAGATGGGATGGTGGAAGTGGGGAGAAAAGGACAACATGTATCGTGACAGGGACTGGTGTTTTGGCTAAGTAGGGCAAGTTTATTTTTTACAGATTATGAAAAGATTGTAGATTGTAAGTTTTGTGAAAACGGTCACTCTGAAGAAGACACTGAGGTGTCGTTAGTTAGGTTAGTGTTCTTTGATCTGCACCTACAATAAATACCTTGTAAGATGACCCGTGTGCTCCAGTGTCCTCCTACAGTATTTGACAGAATACGGAATGCTGATGACCAGACAGCGAAAGGAGGAAGCGAGGGATGAAGAACGAGGGGAAGAGTGAAAGAGAAAGAGGGGAAGAGTGAAAGAGAAAGAAGGGAAGAGTGAAAGAGAAAGAGGGGAAGATTGAAAGAGAAAGAGGGGAAGAGTGAAAGAGAAAGAGGGGAAGAGGGAAAGAGAAAGGGAAGATTTAAAGAGAAAGAGGGAAGAGTGAAAGAGAAAGAGGGGAAGAGTGAAAGAGAAAGAAGGGAAGAGTGAAAGAGAAAGAGGGGAAGAGTGAAAGAGAAAGAGGGGAAGAGTGAAAGAGAAAGAAGGGAAGAGTGAAAGAGAAAGAAGGGAAGAGTGAAAGAGAAAGAAGGGAAGAGTGAAAGAGAAAGAAGGGAAGAGTGAAAGAGAAAGAGGGGAAGAGTGAAAGAGAAAGAAGGGAAGAGTGAAAGAGAAAGAGGGGAAGAGTGAAAGAGAAAGAGGGGAAGAGTGAAAGAGAAAGAAGGGAAGAGTGAAAGAGAAAGAGGGGAAGAGTGAAAGAGAAAGAGGGGAAGAGTGAAAGAGAAAGAAGGGAAGAGTGAAAGAGAAAGAGGGGAAGGAGAGGAAGCAGAGAGGGTGAGGATGCTGATGAGAGGCTGGGCGGCCAGTGTAATAAAGCATGCTAAGTGCAAGGCACCAGATTTACAGGGCCTTTACACCACAGCCCAATGTGCCATCATTTCCCTCCCAAAACGTTAATGTCGCCATAAATACATCACGCTGCTAATTTAAGGGTCCGCAAAGGAAAAAACCCTCCATTGTTCTCTCTCGGGGCTCAAAAATGTCCCGGAATAATGGGATTTTTTTACGATCATATGCGAAGAGGGTTGCGGTTGGTGGTGTTGCGCGTCCCACTATGGCAGTCAGATGTAAAACACACAACAAACAAATGAAAGGGAGAAGACGGGCCGTTCTCCGACATCTGTCATCTCAGTGGCCCGGGATAACGAGAAGTGATTGTCAGGCCTTGTGTAATAATGGCGTTTGGATGCATCTTATTATGCATAACTACACGCACTTCTGCAGAATTATGTGGGCTTTGGCTGGCTGCGGTTATTGCCGTCTAGTGCCAGTGTTCCCATCCTTCTTCATCTGTACCGACGTAAGGTAACACCTCAGTGGAAACAGTCAAAAGGGGGAAAAAAACATCTTGGATGTGTTAAGAAAACATCAAAACAATGTCCGAAAACCCATTCAAACAAACTGAAACTTTGCTAAAGTCAGCAGGAAGATCAGGACAAGTTAAATCAAACTTCCGTTAGTTGTGTATTTATTCCCAGCTTGAATGCATTCCAGGTTAGAACCCCCCAGCAACTCCCAAAAAATGGCCGTCATTAAAAAATGGGGTGTCGACGCTGTCAAGCGAACGGCGTGGGAAATGGAACACACAGCTTTTTAAATTTCTGCCAGCAGAAAACGGCGGCAGCCCTTCGCACAGGTAATACATGGCAACAATGACACAGCGTCACATGATGAGAGGTGTAAGGGAACACAGTGGCTAATAAGCGCGAGAGGGCCATTCGGCATCCCAGGGAGCGAATGAAAGCTTTAATTAAGTGTCAAACAGTAGCGAGGCTGCAGCGCTGCTCAGGCACCATACTGGGTGTTTCTTCAAATCCATGTAGAGACCGGAGCCCCAACTGACGGCTACAGTGCTGAGTCCAGGCAAGAAAGGCCTATGTTGTCAGTTGTTCTGACAACCCAAATCCGTTTGTCGCTTTTCAAAGTGTCTTTTGCGTCACGCCACGCGACACACGACAACGTCAAATCCAGAGATACAGAAGTGCGTCAGAGCAGCAGAGAGAGCAGCTGAGAGAGTGCTATCAAAGAACAATGCTAAAAGTGTATGCTAAAGTGTTAGCATGGAGCGAATTTTAAAATGTCACAACGTTCATTTTAAAATGTTACACAAAATAAAAACAATTTTGGTTATCGTTAGGCAACTAAAACGACTTGGTTATGGTTATGGTTATCGTCCGGGTTAGGGTTAGATAACAAAAGCGTTAAATGTGACTTACGGTAGAAATGTAGACTTTGAACATGCTGGGACGTGAACCCCGGTCTCTGGTGTCAGAGGCACCCCCCATCCACAAGACTTTTCACTGTGCTATTTCAATAGGAGACTATAATGATACATGTATCTAGAAATGTTGATATGATACATATTCCAATAGCAGACTCTATAATGATACACATATGTAGAAGTGTTGATATGAGACATATGTTTGCATCACAAACGTTGACATTCAACATATCAGTGGTTTTCACAAACGTAAACTGCCAGCATTGTATTCTGGCGACTGGGCTGTTGGGAGATGGAGAGTAACAGAAATTATTTCTCTCCATTCACCTCTTCTGCCTCTGTGAGCCTCTGTTCGCCTTGTCTCAACATCTCTTTCTGTCCAAAACATACTTCTATCTATCATCCTCCTCCTCTTTTCTCTCTCTGTCCTCCCCTCTGCCCCCCTCCCTCCCTCCCTCCCTCCCTCAGCAGGAGGAGACAGCAGTAATGGCTATAATTAATAATGGTAATAAATGCAGCGTTTTAAAACTCACCGGGATTTCGCTCTTATTGAGTCTTATTTCTCCTGTACAGCTGTGCCTCTGTGCATGGACTGATTGGAAAGTGTGCACGCAGGCACACACGCACGCATGCAGACAGACAGTCTCACACACACACACACACACACACACACACACACACACACACACACACACAACACTCGTGTATAAAGACAAAGTGAAGCAAGCTGACCAAAACACAAACACTCAGCTTGTATTCCTTTGCGCATGTTTTTGTCTCTACTGTATATCGTTGTTTCATACCCTCTTACTTGCGCGCGCACACACACACACACACACACACTACTGCAAGCAGGTATAGACACTTATAAGGTATCATAATGTGTCATCAGATGAAATGGTTAAAATTTCATATCACGATTATAGTGACCAAAATGTCACGTTTATCAGTATTATCACGGTATTGTTAAAAAACGTGCATATCATTTCACAACAACAATCACAGAAATAAGATTAGTGGCACTATGCACTTTTTGTTTGCATAAACATTAAAATAATAACATACATGTAGCCAATACGATTTGGTGCGATTTGGACACACAACACATTCACTTTGAATGAACTTTGAATAAACAAGTGAACAGCGCGCTGTGGAGATTATAGCGATAAACAATTTTTAATTATGAATGATGGTAATTGGCAGGAATTTTAGGACGGTTTATGATTAAAGCGGTAATCATTTCATCCCTATTTGGGACAACACAAAACATGTTAATATCAACACATACAGATATTGTATAATTGTTCTAAACATGTTGTTTAACATGTCGTGTTGAACAATAACACACTAGACTCTATGGTGGCAGGATTATTTATGTTGCTGCTATAATTGCAGGCATTTCATTAAAATAATACAAAACAGTCATCAGCAACAACCACAAATACAATATAATACAATAAACATTGATATGTTTATATAGCAGCTGAGTCATATATATCAAGCACCAAGGAGGATTTGTTTATATCTTTTGATATTTCTATTTTATATATATTTCTATTTATTTTATGCCTATGGGGTATTTAAACAACATGGTGCACAATGTTGCGACATGCCGCCTGTGAGATGTTCACCATATACATGTATATATATATATATATATATATATATATATATATATATATATATATATGGTAAATAATTCATAAAAACCTCTACATTACTGTACATTACCAACTATTTAGGTATTCATCAGAATGAAACAAGAAAATACAGTCTGACTTCTTACACCGAGAATAAAAAAGTGTCTTGAAATGCAAACTCATCTATTATTTATGAAACATTAGCTTATTTGAATGTGTTCAAATAAAAGAAAGTGTTTATATATGTGTCCATATTCAACATTTAAAATGTCTTTGATAGGATCAGAGGATTCGTGTCCCTCCTCAGCTGAGAGTGACCTGAACCTTCCTCAATCATTTATACAACTAGCCTATTAGGCCTGACTGAACAAACGTACAGCCATAAACAATGTACATATAGTGTAAAAAAGACCATTACAGTATATATATATATATATTGTAAAAAAGACCATTGCTCACATGGAACAGTATAATGCAGAAGTGGTACTGATGTTTCCATGCTTTACAGGATGTTACTACAGCTCTAGACTGCCATCTGTTGGCAGCTCAGCCCACCTGCTGCCTGCAAATACAGAAAAGACTTCAACATAGACTGAAGAACAATCAGTGCATTGGCTACAAGTAGAAGAGCACAGGATGTGGCCTCATCCATTGTGTTAATTCAAAAACTCATACTTCACTAATGTTCTGTCTTCAAAAAAGCAAGTAGAGAACAGAGATGATGCAAAAATATGAGCTGACATGAGAGGAGATTAGAGGGAAACTGGAATATGAATAAGAATAGAACAAAAGGAGGAGTAAACATAATGCAAGCAACACTTAAATGAATACGGTGTGTACAAAAAACAACAACATCGAATCAAGTAGAAATATATGAATGAAAATATGAAAAACATGAATTGCAGTGTACGGTGAGTAAATAGAAGAAAATCTGGAAAATATGTGTATACAAAAATCTACACAGTATGACGATACATTTTAAAATTGTATATTTATTTCCACACTGACTTCCTGCAGTCTTTCTCAGAGACGTCATGTGATGTTACTGTGATGTATCCTATGGTTTATCGGTTTGGCAAAGGACTGTAAACCGGGATGAGGGGGCCTATACGTTTTCTCATACCTGGGATCAGTCCTCCAAACTACCGGCGATTAGGGGGCATGGTCATCCTACCAACTGGCCAAACCTATATAAACCAGCCATAGGATATGTCACAGTAACACATCACGTGACGTCTCTGAGGAAGACTGCAGGAAGTCAGCAGTCCAAACTGTCAGGTATGACAAACAAAACCTACGTATTTTCATATGAACAATCAATCATTCCACAACATTGTATTTTCTACTGTGGCAATCCACCAAAACCATAAAAATAAATACTTTCCCCTTTGTTTTATGAAAATAATTATTCACCATGATGTACTACAGAGATGAAAGTAAGCAAATCACTCAAAATCCCTGCTAAACTCATTTTCAACCTTCTATGGCTTATTACCAACAATGTGCAGCAGTGACATGTGAAGAGATGCTGCAGGCCACCACACATTTATTTTAGAAGAGGCTACATAAAAATATATATAAAAAAACAAGTTATTAAGAGTCTGTTAATGTATAATGTATATATGTCACAGTAACACATCACGTGACGTCTCTGAGGAAGACTGCAGGAAGTCAGCAGTCCAAACTGTCAGGTATGACAAGGAAAACCAAGCAGAATAGGTACAGTCTGTCACAGATTTGAAACAGGTGTGATGATTGTTGATATCCAAAATACAGCAGTGCACTGTGTGCAGCTGAGAGCACATCCTTATCTGTAATAAACTACTGAGGCCACTAGATGGGGGTATTAGTACAGAAATACCATTATCCACACCTCCGTTTCCCTCTATTTCTGAGAAACCACAACTACTGTACATCTGACATCTGACATTTAGAAGCATCTTTCCATGATCTTGATGTTTAAACTTTTGTCATTTTAAAATGTTGGGCCAAACTCATTCATTACTGTAGCTATCTTTTAATTGGCTGCCATCACCATCATTTCACTCTAGGCGGGACAACTTTGTGTTAGTTTACACAGGGAAAACGAGACAAGTTTGATCCCTGCTTGCACATGTTTGTCTCAGGTGACACAACAGTAGATATGTACATACTGTATCTGTGTATAAGAGCACACCTTGGGAGTTTGAAGCAGGGTAAAGAGAGAAGAAACCTATCTTACAAAACAGTTTTCCTTCAGTTTTGTGCATGATCTATGAATGCATTGAGTGGGGATGCAGATGGCCTGTGTGCAGAATGTGTGCAGCTCAGATTGGCGTTGGTTGTGTTTAGGACAGTAAAACAGCTTGGTGAAGGTTAGGATTATGGTCCAAATGTTGACTTTGGACAAGAGTTCAAACACAGATGCCCGGCGTGAAAGTGTTTTGCACATCTGCAGCCCACGCCACACTCCGGCTTAGTTCAATGTTGCTCTCCCGTGGCGTCGATTTCAGACATTGAGAACGGGTTGACATTAGGTTTATTATTTACAAATTACTTTTCATAGGTTTTTTTCATTTTTTTATTTATTTCACAGGGACAGTGCATATTGATGATAAACAGTGCATGTTTTGTATGAACGTTTCCTTAGAACGGCCTGAGAGATAGGAGAGAGAGAGGAGGAAGAGAGAGAGGAGAGAGAGAGGGAGAGAGAGAGAGAGGAGAGAGAGAGGGAGAGAGAGAGGAGAAAGAGAGAGGAGAAAGAGAGAGAGAGAGAGGGAGAGGAGAGAGAGAGAGGAGAAAGAGAGAGAGAGCGAGAGGAGAGAGAGAGAGGCAGACAGTGAAGGACGTGAGAACGCCGCCTCACTAAGCACCATGGATCAGAGCAGAGTCCTCCGTCCTCCCGGCAAAACAAACTTCACCAATTAATAATCGGTCGACTTAGTGATGAGCAAGCACTATCTGGCAGCCAGAGGAGAAGGGGAAGGGGGGGGGGGGAGAGAGAGGGAGGGGGAGAGAGAGGGAAAGAAGGAGAGAGAGAGAGAGAGAGAGGTGTATGTATGATGGGGAAGTGATCCTACGTGCTCCCTCTCCCCTCTTGCCTCGGGCTACGGGGCTCCTCGCTGCCAAGCTTCCATCGGCACCAACAATCCGCATTCAACCCGATCACCTTCCACAGATCAACAGAAAAGACCAGAGCCAAATATGCCGACAACGCAGAAACTGGTAATCCATGAAAGTGTTCTCCAAGACAAGGCGGCATACAGGTAACACAAGGCTTTCAATATTCCTCTGATCGACTTTATGGATCAAAGAGGCAGCAGCATGTATACTGTAGGGCTGGCACGGATCACGGATAATCCGTGACCTGTACGGATCAGCCCCCACGGTTCGGAACGCGGTTTGGAACGTCCATGGTCCCGCGGACCCCCCCCCCACTTTTCGTTTCATTTAAAGTTAAGCGCAAATTATGCTCGAGCTAAATCGACGGTGCTGACTGCGCCGAGGGGGTCGCTGCAGCTGGGCGTCCTATCGGCGCAGCTCGGCGTAGGGGGCGTGCAGCTCCTCGAAAATGTGACTCTGCGGCGTCAACTCCTTGTTGTGAGGAATGAGGAAATGCCATTTCCTCATTTAACAGTGCTTGTCCCTCATCTAGCCAAAGCCTTCTGCAGGCTCACCGGAATGAGTTTTGAAATGGAGGGACAATAAAATGTCCCCCCACCGACATGATTGCAAGTTCTTGGTAAACGACACGATAACGTTTTGGACATGTTTTGGACGAGTTACGTTCGAGTATGCACAGTCTCGCTGTCGCCGCTTGGCGGCGGCAAGGCTCCAAGTCGAGGCTGTGCAGAACCTTGTCAGCGGCTTTAGTGTATGAGAACGCCTGCAGCGCAGCCAGACACAGACAGGCATCATCATGGCAAGCGCAAGTGAGCTTCCTCATCCATTCTCCCCACTGTAAAGTCTCTCTGAAGGCTGTGGCTAGTGGCTACTAAAGACAGCATCACAACAAACTTATTTCAACACCTCTGAAAAAGCACAGGAATGCGAGCAGCGTGTTGCGGGCTGCACAAGATAACGAGAGCCACAAAACACACACACACACACACACACACACACACACACACACTTTTCACGAACACGTTATCACCGGACGGTGAAATGTTGCCTTTAGGACACATAACAGCAAAACAACACGTGGGGCCACCGAGTAGCTTAATGTAGCATCAACGTTATGTTTCCAGACCACCCGGTCTCCAGGAAGTTAGGCATAGCAGTGCCACGCTAAAACAGGAAGTTGGGTTGTTCTGCCTTCAGAGTAAATTGTGTCACTTATGAGAAAAAAATATTTTTTGAGCTGTGCAGGGCAACAAATGGTTAGAGAAGTATAATAGTATTAAAAAATCGAATTGAAAATCTAATTTTGAGAGAAAAAATCAGAGATTTTTTTTTTTTTTTGTCGATCCGAAAAATCCGTGATCCGTGGCTCAAAATCCGTCATGCGATCCAAACCGTGGGTTTTCTGATCCGTGCCAGCCCCAGTATACTGTAAGTACAAGGCTAATTCTTACCTTTTGGTTCCAGTGTTTTGTAAAGCAAATTATTCCCATGAAGTACCCTAATTAGCCTAAGTCCGTTCTGAACGCGTCCAGACGCCCGCGTGTCAAACAGCTGTAGTCGACTTAACGTTATCCTCGTCGTCGGAGAAGTAGTAGGTTATAAATGCGCAGCAATAGTATAACGTTAGTTGTTTTTCCTAAGGGAACGCACAACAGGCTAGACAGACTGCAGTTCTGTTGGTGGTTTCCCCAAACATGGGTTAAAAAAAAAAAAAAAAAAAAAAAAACTTGTAACGGACAAGCCCATCTTTTATTGTCACACGAACACCACAACACATGCATGCGGCCACAACACACTCATGCTGACGGTGGCCGGTGAAAAGTGTCCTCTGCATTTAACCCATCAGGGGCATGTCCTTTCCTCCGGGGGGCAGGCCAGGAGCAGTGGTCGCTTTCTCGTACAGCGCCCAGGGACCAACTTCGGATGTTTGTCGTCACTGGTCGGATGACGATGACGATCAGATCTTCTGCATGTTTTTAGTGGGGGGGGGGGGTTATATACGGAGGAACCCCCTGGGGGAGCACGGGGAGAACATGCAAACTCCACACAGAGAGAAAGGCCCTTACGACGAGATACCCCACCTGGGCAGTAGGCACTGAAGATATGGGGGGGAACACAACCACAGCGCCCACAGTGTCCCAGGCGAGAATCGAACTCGGGACCTTCTGACTGTGAGGCGACAGCGCTACCGACTGCGCCACCGTACCCCCACCGTTTTGAGGAGAGACTGACAAGAACAGAGGGAATATCCTCAGACAGATACACGCTAAAAAGGGGGGAGAAATTGGGAAACTGCTGTGGGCGTATTGCGAGAAAAACAGTGATAGAGAGGTCCTCTGAAGCTTATTATTATATCCCTTGATTGTGCCTACTAATGTCAACATCATTGAGTATAAATAGCCTAACCTACTTACTCATAAACTGTAGGCACGGAGCATTCCTCCATCTGGGGGCCCTAAGCAGGAGATAGATTAGGGGCCCCATCCTAGGGGCGGGGGTTTTAGGGGCATCCGCGCTGGAAGTACTTTTAAGTAGGGGGTGCTGTAAGGAGGGGACTCTCGGTGCTGCCCGCAAGGGCAGCGCAGATGAAAATTTGACGTTTTTTGGACTTTTAGCCATATTTAGAGAAATATTTAAAACAAACAAACGATGATGACGCTCGTTTGTAGAGCCCTATCAGTGTCAAGCAAGCGTGTAGAACCCAGCAGCCATAGGGGTTGCCAGGTCACTTAAACCAACCTTTTTTGTGCCAAGGAACGGTAGATACATGCAGGACCGGTTGTCAATTTTAATGGTTTTAGTGACATATATATTTACTCACCAGGTGGCGACAAAAGGTAAATAACAGCCTTTTGGGTTGTACTGTATGTAGCCTACAGTATTTATGTTTTTGTTTAAACTACAAACATAAATAAACATCAACCTATGTTTTAACTACCACACACAGCCTATAATATTATAGCCTATGTTTATTATTATTATTATTATTTTTTTTGAGGGGGCCCCTGGCAACTCCCGGGGCTCTAGGCAGCCGCTTAGTTCGCATATAGGGCGGGCCGGCCCTGCCTCCTTGCGCCCCTGTTGCAGTCATGATCGTATAGGCTACTTTTTTACTTTCACTTATGCCTATCTTGCTGTGTGAGGTGGTTTCCCCTGTAATTTGTTCATGAATGAGCTGTAGGCGAAGTGTAAAAATCCCACAACGATCACGGCTTTCACAGGCTGTGTAAAAGCAGCTTCTCTCTCTTTTCCCCACTCTATTTTTTCACCTTAAAAGCTCAGCTCACTTTGTGAGGGGGCCCTTAGCTGGGCAGGGACTTAAAGGAGAATACAAGCTGGACCTTAGTTTGAGCTTGGTTTATGCGAACCTCCTTAGTTTGAGCTTGGTTTATGTGAACCTCCTTAGTTTGAGCTTGGTTTATGTGAACCTCCTTAGTTTGAGCTTGGTTTATGTGAACCTCCTTAGTTTGAGCTTGGTTTATGTGAACCTCCTTAGTTTGAGCTTGGTTTATGTGAACCTCCTTAGTTTGAGCTTGGTTTATGTGAACCTCCTTAGTTTGAGCTTGGTTTATGTGAACCTCCTTAGTTTGAGCTTGGTTTATGTGAACCTCCTTAGTTTGAGCTTGGTTTATGTGAACCTGGTCACCCAGAAGCAACATTTGGGAAAATGATTCAGTATCGAGCTAGAACACGCTGGAACGGCCCTGGAACAGAGGCCGATGTGGCATGTGCTGTCCTGTAAATGCACGGATAGCACATGCCATAAGGGCCTCGAAAATAGCTTATTTTTTTCTGACACGCACAGGCTCATATCCTTATTATATCAT
>NC_139626.1:18459387-18494387 GCF_964638095.1 Poromitra crassiceps
GGGAGAAATTGCCAAGCGGGAGCACAGCCGGAGAAAGGGTTAAAAATCGGGAGACTGCAGCCTAAATTGGGAGTGTTGGCAGGTATGATCACTGCTGTGAATCTGATGATTAATTAAACCTACCTACTGTATGTAGTATTAATATGAACTACATACTGTGTGTGTGTGTGTGTGTGTGTGTGTGTGTGTGTGTGTGTGTGTGTGTGTGTGTGTGTGTGTGTGTGCGCCGTGCGTGCATGTATGTATGTATATATGTGTGTGTGTGTATGTATATATATATATATACACACACACACACACACACACACACACACACACACAAATACATAAGTCTACTCGTTTTTAGACATTTTAATGTTATATAATAAGACTGGTACGGAGAGATACAAAGATAGCAGAGGAGGGTAGTGTTGTTTCAAAGCAATCATCATGCTGATCATGGAATCAATGTTAATCCCCTCATATTGAAACAAGCAAATGAGCAAGACGGTTAGTATGATCTTCCATTAGGGTAGTCATGCACGGCGCCACTCTGCCAGACGTTATTTCATTACAGCACGCCAGGCGCCGCGCTCGCACCACGCCCGTGTTTGCATAAACGCCACAGAGGGAGATCTGAATGACTCAATGACTGATTGAGTGGAAACGATAAGAGGTGGTTCCGTTTGAGTTGGCCTGTTTGTTCAGAGGCACCGTGCTAACTAGCTGCACTGCATCTGTCTGTCGGCTGCAGCCTGCTGTCTTCACTCTGTACAGGACTGTCACTGCACTATCTCCAGCTCAGACAAGTTGCTGGGGTTTAGCGTCTCATTTTGTAAACAGCCTCTCCCAGCCAATCAGGACTCTGCTTTTTCACATACGCCAGGTTGGTCCCGCCGACATTAGTTAACCCTTTACTGGCTGTTTTTGAGACCTTTCTGATGAGAATTGATCAGTTTTATTGGGTGGGGGGAAAAATCTCCAGTGACTAATGTGAGCGTCCAGTGAGCAGTCGATGACTAGTACATTTTAGAGTTTCAGGTAGCTTTGAACTGAAACAGACGATATAAATATGTTTTACTTTTATACTGTGTTACATTTCAGAGCCTGTATTTTTTTTTTTACTTTTACTTGAGTAAACAAGTTGAATCAGTACTTATACTTGTCTTGTCTTGTCTCTGTGTCTTTTTTTTACACAAGTAACTGTACTTCTACTTAAAGTCCCTGGAAACCAGAAATATTTTTTTATTATTTAGCATTTTGAGTTCATCACATCACAGGAACCTATGTTAATAAGCCACCAGCCAAATTTGAACTATGATGAACGTCGCAAAGTATATAAATTTAGGTTTGACAGTCATGGCAAAAGTCATGAGAATCAATTCGATTTTAGAGTGTATTTTCTCCCGCGGACTGTGTGGGCGTGTCCCGTCTGCAGCAGGTCTTCGGTCTCCTCCGAGAGAGAGAGAGAGAGAGAGAGAGAGGGAAACGGGGAGAGAGAGAGAGAAGGAGAGAGAGAGAGAAGGAAAGAGAGATGGAGCGTGTGTGTGTGTGTGTGTGTGTGTGTGTGTGTGTGTGTTCGCACGTTGCTCGGCGCATAGCCTACTGACCGAGAGGAAGAGATCTCTGCCGCTGCGAGTGCACAGCACTACTGTGTGTGTGTCTGTGTGTGTGTGCGCGCGTGCGTGCATGCGTGTGTGTGATTCGATTAAATCTTATGACGTGATAAGATCATGCATTTTAGCACCGCTCTCTTCAATGAGGAAATGGAAATCCAGACCTTGTAGAAAATTGTCGATTTTTGGGGTTAGGGTTGAAAGTAATGTCAACCACTTTCTGAGGCACACAATTACTCGCATAAGACCCTAAATTTAATAGTTAGAAGGTTTTTGTGGATTTTGGTTTCCAGGGACTTTAAGTAAAGAATGTCTGCTGGTGTTCCTATTCGACCCCATTTACACCTGGCATTAAAACTTATTTATTTAAGATCCCCATTAACCACTGCCTCAAGCAGCCGTACCTGCCTGCGACACGGGGTACGGTGGCGCAGTCGGTAGCGCTGTCGCCTCACAGCTAGAAGGTCCTGAATTCGATTCTCGCCTGGGACGCTGGAGTTGTGACCCCCCCATATCTTCAGTGCCTACTGCCCAGGTGGGCTATCTCGTCGAAAGGGCCTTTCTGTGTGGAGTTTGCATGTTCTCCCCGTGCTCCCCAGGGGGTTCCTCCGTACATAACCCCCCACTAAAAACATGCAGAAGATCGTCATGTGACCAGTGACGACAACATCCGAAGTTGGTCCCCGGGCGCTGGAAAGAAAAAGCGACCACTGCTCCTGGCCTGCCCCCTGGAGGAAAAGGACAAGCCTGGATGGGTCAAATGCAGAGGACAAATTTCACCGGCCACCGTCAGCATGAGTGTGTGTTTGTGGCCGCATGCATGTGTTGAAGTGTTCGTGTGACAATAAAAGACGGGCTTGTCCGTCTGAAATCGTTTGAATCGTTCTTCCTGGGGTCTGAAATTACAATATAAAATTCAAGAAACAAAAAATTGAAAATAAAAATACATAATGAAATCAAATAATACAACAATAACCAGAAACATTACACAGAAAATAAACTTGCCAAAAACAGCTTTCTAAAGTTCAGTTGGACAGAAAACAATCTTCTACAATGTTAGTGGAAAAAAGTAATAAAAATAATGCAATAAACTGATTAGTGGAAAATAATTCTAAACCACACAGATACATAAAACAAACACAAGCAAAAACAATTATTAATTGGAAAGAAAATCGTCAACATAAAGCAGACATAACTCATAACATAATGCAATAACAAACATAAAAATGAAATCAATCTAAGATAATCTTTTTCTGAGTGACAAATGTTCTCAGTTTCCTCTTGAATCCGACTCTGCTTTCAATTGAAACTAGAGGTTGGGGAATGTGATCTGTATCCGGCTGTTATGTGGATAAGGAAAAATGCATGCTGTAAGCCGGTGTAAATGTGTTGTGATCAGATCTGCCAGACCACATCTGGAGGTAGTCTGGCTCACATTGTGGCTCGGAACTTAGAGGTCTAAACACAATCCGTACAACGTGCTCAGATCCCAAAGATAGGATGTGATTTGTGATGTGTCACTTCAGATGGATGTACAGAGATACTGTTGGAAGAACCCAAGATGGTTCACTCACTAGCTACTTCTGCCATAATCTGTCGTAAGATAAATAAATAAATAAATAAATAAATAAATAAATAAATAAATAAATAAAAAATAAGCAGACCTCTGTGCCTAAAGTGATTTCCATTTTGACCAGAGTGACACCTCTTCTCTTTCACCTCTGACATCTATAGATCTAGTTTCAAGTTAAATTTATTTAATTTAAATCTTTATTTATTCATGATGAGATCTGATCTCAATGTGGATAACGAGAACACATTTAAAATACCAGGTGTAAACGCAAAGGCAAGATAACTTTGGAGTACTGTACTTGGGTCTTAGATTGCCTTTTGCTAGATCCTTCTTGTTTTTAACTCACATATAAAAGTGGCATTCAAAAGATTTATTTTAAGCAACTAAATGTGATTGTAATTTAGTTGCTTCAAATTTAAAATCCTTTGTGTGGTGGTTCAATTATTTTGTCCCACTCCCTGCAGCGCACAACCACTCGCCTTCTCTCTCATGTGCAGCCAGAACTTTGAAACTTGGAATGGTAAAAGCGCCCATCCAACTCAGTGGTGAGCGAATGCAAATGGCCGCCTTTCATACCCGGATGCTTTGGTCTTTCCGGAGAGTTCAAATCAGTTCAACCGGCGAGGTAGCTTATCAATTACTTTATCCAAAACCTGTGTCTAACGCTTCGTTGTCTGTCTCTCACGGGCACGCGCACGCACACACACACACACGCGCGTGCGCACACACACACACACAGACACACACACACACGCACACACACGCACACACACGCGCACACACACACACACACAGACACACAGACACACACACACACACACACACACACACACACCTTATCAGTGTGAACTTGATTGATCACACATCAGATTAAAGCAGGAAGACGTAGTCTGACTTGTCCTCCCCGGTTCCCCTCCCCCAACCCCACGTCCCGCTTGTTAAATTGCCTGGGCAGTGCAGAGAGAATAAGAAGCCCATGCAAATAAGTGTGAAATTGCAATATAATCATTTATGTAAATGACACTGTGCTCAGGAGAACATTCATTATTTCCCACAAAAGCTGCTGAAAGGCTGATAGGGCGAGACCGCAAAAAAGAAGAGAGAGAAATAGAGAGAGAGAGAGAGAGAGAGAGAGAGAGAGAGAGAGAGAGAGAGAGAGAGAGAGAGAGAGAGGGGAAGATGGGTGCAAAAAAGAAAGGGAGACAAGAAAAGAAAGTTTCTGTTTTGGTGGCAGTAGGTGAAGAAATCAATAGCGTGAAACTGAGCAGAACAAAAAGATTTGATATTCTGTTGAGAGGTCCCCCCTCCTTCAACCTCTCTCTCTCTCTCTCTCTGTGTGTGTGTGTGTGTGTGTGTGTGTGTGTGTGTGTGTGTGTGTGTGTGTGTGTCTCTCTCTCTCTCTGTCTGTGTGTGTGTGTGTGTGTGTGTGTGTGTGTGTGTGTGAGTGTGTGTGTGTGTGTGTGTGTGTGTGTGTGTGTGTGTGTGAGTGAGTGTGTGTGTGTGTGTGTGTGTGTGTGTGTGTGTCTCTCTCTGTCTCTCTCCCTCCTCTCTCTCTCTCTCTCTCTCTCTGTGGAGATGTTAAGATGCAGGCAGGATGAGGGGGGTAGATTAAAAACGTGAGCTCTCTATCACGGCCTTCATTTCTAATAACCGCCATGCGCTCAGCGGATGGAAGTGATAAACAGCACGCTGTTTGTAGCTTCAAAAGGCACACACACACACACACACACACACACACACACACACACACACACACACACACACACACACAATACATCATGTAAAGTAGTGCAGGAGAGAAGGCTGGAGGAAGAGGAAGACAGAGAGAGAGGGACAGACAGACTGTGTGTGTGTGTGTGTGTGTGTGTGTGTGTGTGTGTGTGTGTGTGTGTGTGTGTGTGTGTGTGTGTGTGTGTGTGTGTGACGTGTGTGGGGGTGTAGGTAATAGGGCACAAACACACTGGAAATGGAGGCACCGGTCACAACTTGTACTGACTTCCTGTCTGGCTGCACACACTCACTCGAATATATACCAGAAGCAGAAAGTATCGCTGCAGGCCGCCCGCACCGCAGCCAGGGGGTGCCGGTCTAATCTGTTAACGAGGGCCGGGGGGTGCCGGTCTAATCTGTTAACGAGGGCCGGGGGGTGCCGGTCTAATCTGTGAAATGAAACTGCATGCGCTTCCAGCCGCTTCGCCCCGCTTCAGCATCTGCTGCGTTTGCTCCGTCAGCATATTGATATTGAAGTTGTTTGCTGATGCATAAGGGTGAAGGGAGTGGCAGTGGCAGAAGGCAGTGTCCTCGCCCTGCACATGGCCTGCAACTTTGTCCTCGTGAGAGAGCTGGTTCCGTGTCCCGTTTTGAACCCCCGACCCAAAATACATGTACAACCATAATCTTAGTTATAGTTACACCTTCACCAAGTTGTTTTAGTCGTGTAACCCAGTTCCCTAAAGCCTAAACCCAATCAAGTTGTTTTTGTTGCCTAAGCTCCCACGACTCGCTATCGGGCTGAACTGGGCCGACTCGGTGATCAAGCTGGTCTGGGCCAGGAAGTAGCGGTGGAAAGAGCTGCCGAAACACTGGACTGGGTTTAGGTTTAGTTGGGGGCGGGGTAGTTTTAGGTGGGGGGTGGGAGATAGAGACAGGGGTAGGAGACCCGCTTTGGGGCTTCCCACAACCAGGGTGGGACTACCATCCCCTGGCCGGTTATACTGTATTTCCCAAGTCCTACTGGAGCAGTGGAGCCCCAGGGAGCGCACTGTTCCCAGGAGCTGCCTTCCATAAACGTCCCATCAAATGACAAAAGCTTCCCAAAGCAGCATGGACCACGCTAAAGCCTCCTGACTATGTGTGGCTCTCTCATGGACCACACTAAAGCCTCCTGACCATGTGTGTCTCTCTCATGGACCACACTAAATCCACCTGACCATGTGTGTCTCTCTCATGGACCACGCTAAAGCCTCCTGACCATGTGTGCCTCTCTCATGGACCACGCTAAATCCTCCTGACCATGTGTGCCTCTCTCATGGACCACGCTAAATCCTCCTGACCATGTGTGCCTCTCTCATGGACCACACTAAAGCCTCCTGACCATGTGTGGCTCTCTCATGGACAACGCTAAAGCCTCTTGACCATGTTCTCTCATGGACCACGCTAAAGCCTCCTGACCATGTTCTCTCATGGACCACACTAAAGCCTCCTGGCCATGTTCTCTCATGGACCACGCTAAAGCCTCCTGGCCATGTTCTCTCATGGACCACACTAAAGCCTCCTGACCATGTTCTCTCATGGACCACACTAAAGCCTCCTGGCCATGTTCTCTCATGGACCACGCTAAAGCCTCCTGGCCATGTTCTCTCATGGACCACACTAAAGCCTCCTGACCATGTTCTCTCATGGACCACACTAAAGCCTCCTGGCCATGTTCTCTCATGGACCACGCTAAAGCCTCCTGGCCATGTTCTCTCATGGACCACGCTAAAGCCTCCTGACCATGTTCTCTCATGGACCACGCTAAAGCCTCCTGACCATGTTCTCTCATGGACCACGCTAAAGCCTCCTGACCATGTTCTCTCATGGACCACGCTAAAGCCTCCTGACCATGTGTGGCTCTTGTACGAGTTGGACAGTGAGAACGGGCTGGATTTTCATATGGGGATTTGGGTTAAATGCATGAAATAAGGTCTATGGTTAACAAGGGTTTATGAAACAGCAAAGTTTGTGTTCAGCAAGATAATCTTCACAAACGAGGACCACCATAACAGTGTTGCTCATTTGTGTGAAGATGATCTTGCTGAACACAAACTGTTCATAAACTTTTCATAAACTTTTGTTAACCACAGACCTTATTTCATGCATTTAACCCAAATCCCTATACGAAAATCCCATTGCATTTTCCCCCTACGAACCAGCAGCGCAAGGACTTCTGGGTAAGCCTACACAATAATTCATCCCTGTGGTACTTTAGTTTATAATGACAGAAAGTATCAGAGAATTGAAGGGCAGAAAGAAAAAGTGCAGACTGAAAGCAGAGAGGAAGACAGAGAGAGAAGCAGCTCGCTGTCAGTGGAGCTGTGTGAAGCTGCAGCCTCCATCACAGCAGCAACGCCTTCCCACTGACTGAGTGACGGCTGAGGCCTGGCACCAGACAGGAGGAGGGAGGAGCGGAGAGGAGAGGAGAGAGGAGGAGGAGAGAGGAGGAGAGGAGAGAGGAGGAGAGGAGCGGAGAGGAGAGGAGAGAGGAGGAGCGGAGAGGAGAGGAGAGGAGAGGGGAGGAGAGGAGAGAGGAGGAGAGGAGAGGAGAGAGGAGGAGAGGAGAGGAGCGGAGAGGAGAGGGGAGGGGAGGAGAAGACAGGAGGAGGGAGGAGAGGAGAGGAGAGGAGCGGAGAGGAGAGAGGAGGAGAGGAGAGGAGCGGAGAGGAGAGGGGAGGGGAGGAGAAGACAGGAGGAGGGAGGAGAGGAGAGGAGAGGGGAGGAGCGGAGAGGAGAGAGGAGGAGCGGAGAGGAGAGGAGAGAGGAGGAGCGGAGAGGAGAGGAGAGGAAAGAGGAGGAGCGGAGATGAGAGGAGAGGGGAGGAGAGGAGAGAGGAGGAGAGGAGAGGGGAGGGGAGGAGAGGAGAGAGGAGGAGAGGAGAGGAGAGAGGAGGAGAGGAGAGGAGAGGAGAGAAGAGAGGAGGAGAGGAGAGGAGAGGAGAGGAGAGAGGAGGAGCGGAGAGGAGAGGAGAGGAGAGGAGAGGAGAGGAGAGGAGAGGAGAGGAGAGGAGAGGAGAGGAGAGGAGAGGAGAGGAGAGGTTCAGATTCAGATTCATTTATTTAAAGAATGGGACTTTACACATTAATGAACAGTACAGCCGTACAGTAAATATGCCAGGTTGTAGCCCAAGGGCTAGTTTCCACCTGTAGTCCCATGGCAGGTTGATGTAATCATGAAAGCGAAAGAAAAATTAATAATACAACAAAGATTAAAAGTACAGAAAGTTAGTAAAACCAAAAATGATTAAAACACACAATTAATAGTACCAAAAAAAATTAATAGTATAAAAGGTTAGTGAAACCTAAAATAAATAAAATAAATAAAACACACAGAGCATGCTGCAAAACATGGCAAATGATCTGTTAAGTATGTTAATTGTGATCACATTGTTGGTTTGATCTGAGCCATATTTTCAACTGGCCTTTGAAGGTGGCGAGACTCGGGCATTCTCTAATCGAGGGAGGTAGATTATTCCAGAGAGTGCTTCCCATGAAGGATAGGGTCTTCTGACTAAAGGAAGTTTTTCTAAAGGGGACCTCACAGACCTTGTTCGTTCGTAATGGCCCGGGTGACACGGGTCGAGTTGGCGGTCGCACGATATTTGATAAAGTCAGCAAGAGGAGGCGGCGCCAGTCCATGTAGAACTTTGTATATTAGACAGGCAGAGGTGAAATTTCTAAAGTTCTCAAAACTTAGCATGCCATATTTACGTATGACATGGCAGTGGTGATGAGAAAAGGGTTTTTTATCTAGTATTTTCAGGGCTTTTTTATAAAGTAGTTCGGCTGGTTTGAGGATGGTTACTCCTGTCAGCGACCAGCTAGTTATACAATAATTCAGATGCGGAGAGGAGAGGAGAGGAGAGGAGAGGAGAGAGGAGAGGAGGAGCGGAGAGGAGAGGAGAGTAGCGGAGAGGAGAGGAGAGGAGAGAGGAGGAGCGGAGAGGAGAGGAGAGAGGAGGAGCGGAGAGGAGAGGAGAGGAGAGGAGAGAGGAGGAGCGGAGAGGAGAGGAGAGAGGAGGAGCGGAGAGGAGAGGAGAGGGGAGGAGAGGAGAGAGGAGGAGCGGAGAGGAGAGGGGAGGAGAGGAGGAGCGGAGAGGAGAGGAGAGGGGAGGGGAGGAGAAGACAAGAGAGGAGAGAGGAGGAGCGGGGAGGAGAGGAGATGAGAGGGGAGGAGAGGAGAGGAGAGGAGAGGAGAAGAGAGGAGAGGGGAGGTGAAAGGAGAGGGATGAGGAGAGAAGAGGAAAGCAGGGGAGGAGAAGAGAGGAGCACTGATGGGAGCATGACCAATTGAATTTGTGTGGAATGCCTCTATTCTTTCACCGGAGAAATGATCATCTGACAAGACAAGTTGTTCTCCAATGTTCCCTTCACAGTGTCTTTGGTTCTAAAGAAACGGGAGTGGAGGGGAGGGGAGGGGAGGGGAGGGGAGGGGAGGGGAGTGTCTTTTCATCAAGTCCATCTTTGTTCTTGGCTTGTGGTGAAACCTTGCAGAGGTGATGCAGAGTTCAACCCGCATCCTCTACTCTCCACAGCAGGAGATGGCTGCCAGGAGCGCCATTCACCCCCCCCCACACACACACACATATTCTCAGCCACATTGAAATGTTGCCCAAACAATCCTCCTCTCACATCCCCCGTCCCCCCTCCCTAATTAGCAGCTGTATTGATTCCTGTGCGAGTGTTGGGGGAGGGGTTGTGGGGCTGTGGGGTGAGGGGGAGAGGAAACAGGAGAAGAAACAACATTTGGAGTTTTGGAAATTGACCGCGTTAATTACGGCTGCCAACTCCTTAAAATGCATTTGGTTCACGGGCAAATATGGAGATCATCTGTTAGAGGCAGTCACATCTTATTAAAAATGGAAAGCAGGGAAAACAGACCTTGGCAGGCTTTATCTGTACACACAAAAACACACACACACACACACACACACACACACACACACACTCACCCATACACACGTATGCACACACCCACAAACACCCACAAACACACGCACGCACCCACACAAACACACACACACACACACACGCAAAGTACATGCTGTACACAAACACCCGTGTGTGTGCGCACATCACACATTACATTACATTACATTACGTCATTTGGCAGATGCTTTTATCCAAAGCGACTTACAATAACACATTTTTGTCAGCAATAGAGCAATCAACTATGGAGCACAGTCTATGATAACTACAACTTCTGAAGGAACAGTGGTACAAGTTTAGGTTAGTGGTACAAGTTTAGGTTAGTTTTTTTTTAGTTTTTTTTTTTATAGAGAGAGAACGAAGTTAGATCAAGAAGGGCCCAGATGGAGCCTGAAAAGGTGTGTCTTTAGTCTTTTCCGAAAGATCGGCAGTGATTCAGCTGTCCTGACCGAAGGTGGAAGCTCATTCAACCATTGAGGTGCCAGGGACGAGAAGAGTCGAGATCGGGATGAGCGACTTTTGAGCCCCCGTAGCGAAGGAGGGGCGAGGCGACCTGCACTGGTGGAGGAGCGAAGGGAGCGCTGAGAGGTTTGGAACCTGACCATAGATTGCAGGTACAGGGGAGCTGACTGGTGTACAGCCCTGTAGGCCAGTACCAGTGTCTTGAATTTGATGCGGGCCGAGATGGGAAGCCAGTGGAGGTCCTGGAAGAGGGGAGTGACGTGAGAGAATTTGGGTTGGTTGAATACCAGACGGGCTGCAGCGTTCTGAATGAGCCAGGAGCAGGCCAGGAGCACGTTGCAGTAGTCCAGGCGGGAGATGACAAGAGACTGGACCAGGAGTTGAGTCGCTTCTCTTGTGAGAAAGGGACGGATTTTGCGGATGTTGTAGAGAGAGAACCTACAGGAGCGTGCTGTCGCAGCTATGTTGGCTGAGCAAGACAGCTGGTTGTCAAGGATCACCCCAAGGTTCTTATCTGTTTGGGAGGGAAGTACAGTGGTGTTGTCAATGGAGATGGAGAGATCTGCGAGAGGGCAGTCTTTCCCTGGGAGGAAGAGTAGCTCTGTCTTACCAAGGTTGAGCTTGAGGTGGTGGGCAGACATCCAGTCGCCAATGTCTTTGAGGCATGCAGAGATGCGAGCCTCGATTTGAGTGTCGGAGGGGGGGAAGGAAAGGAAAAGCTGGGTGTCATCAGCATAGCAGTGATAAGAAAAGCCATGAGAAGAGATCACATAGGCAAGAGATCTGATATAGAGAAGGAAAAGTAAGGGGCCCAGGACTGAGCCCTGGGGGACACCGGTGGTAAGAGGAGAGGATCTGGAGAGGGACCCTCTCCATGAGACCTGGTATGAGCGGTTCGAGAGGTAGGAAGCAAACCAGGAGAGTGCAGAACCTGAAATGCCGAGGTCAGAGTGGAAAGAAGGATTTGGTGATTGACTGTATCAAAGGCAGCAGACAGGTCAAGGAGGACAAGAACAGAGGAGAGGGATGAGGCCTTAGCAGTGTGAAGGGCCTCTGTGACAGCAAGAAGAGCTGTCTCAGTGGAGTGAGAAGCCTTGAAACCGGACTGCAGAGGGTCCAGGAGGTCATTTTGGGAGAGATAGAGAGAAAGTTGTTCGGACGCTGCTCGTTCGAGGGTTTTGGAAAGGAATGAGAGAAGAGAGACAGGTCTGTAGTTCTGAATAGCAGTAGGGTCAAGGGAGGGTTTCTTAAGCAGAGGCTTGACTCTTGCAGTCTTTAGAGCAGGCGGAACAAGACCAGAGGACAGAGAGGAGTTAATGAAGGTAGTGAGGAAGGGAGATATGTTAGGTGAGATGGTTTGGAGGAGAGAGGAAGGGATAGGATCGAGGGGGCAGTAAGTGGCTCGGTTCGAGCTGATGAGTTTAAGCACTTCATCGGGAGAGAGGGGAGAGAAGGAAGGAAATCCAGGGACAGGGGGCCGGGAAGCAGGATTGGAGTCGGGAGTGTTAGTGAGGGTGCCTGGAGGATGGAAGGAGGAGCTGATGTCATCCACCTTTTTAGTAAAGAAGGTTACAAAATCATCAGCAGAGAGGGAGGAGGGAGGGGGAGGGGAGGGAGGGTTGAGGAGCATGGAAAAGGTGGAGAACAGTTTACTGGGGTTGGATGCAGAGGACTGGATTTCAGAGATGAAGAAGGAGGTTTTTGCTTTGGAGACAGCAGAGGTGAAGTTGGAGTGGATAAGGTGGTAGGAAGAGAGATCTTCAGGGTCATGTGATTTTCTCCATTTTCTCTCAGCTGCCCGAAGCTCAGTTCGATAAGTTTGCAGAGATTCGATCAGCCAAGGAGAAGGGGGAGAAGATCGGGCAGGCTTAGTGGTGAGTGGGCAAAGAGAATCAAGAGCAGAGGAGAGAGAGGATAGAAGAGCGGTGGAAGCCTCTTCAGTGGACAGGAGAGCAAATTGCTCGGCTGGGGGAAGCAAGGAGAGGACGGTAGAAGAGAGGGAGTTGGGTGAGAGAGTTTTAAGGTTGCGTCGGGTGGTGGTAGAGTGAGGGGGAGATGGGTGGGAGGAGGGGAGGGGGATGGGAAGAGAGAAGGTGATAAAGTGGTGGTCGGATACAGGAAGAGGAGTCACAGTGAGGTTAGAGGTGGAGCAGGATCTGGTGAAGACCAGGTCAAGCACATCCCCTGCTTTGTGAGTGGGAGGAGATTGAGAGAGGTAGAGGTCAAAGGATGAGAAGAAGTTAAGGAAAGGCAGAGATTGTAAGGTTACTGGCTGGATGTTGAAGTCTCCCAGAAGGATGAGTGGAGTACCATCCTCAGGAAAGACGGAGAGAAGGGTGTCCAGCTCGTCCAGAAAGTCACCAAGCAGACCAGGCGGGCGGTAGATTACCACAATGTTAAGCTTGATGGGTAGGGATATGGCAACTGCATGGGACTCAAAAGATGAGATAGACAGATGAGAGAGAGAGGTGACAGTGTAGGTCCATTTGGGAGAGATGAGGAGACCAGTGCCTCCGCCACGGCCAGAGGCTCTGGGGGTGTGCGAGAAGGAATAAGCAGCAGAGAGAGCTGCAGGAGCAGTGTTTTCAGGAATGATCCAGGTCTCTGTGAGAGCTAGGAAGTGGAGGGTTTGAGATAGAGCATGAGCCGAGATGGTCTCAGTTAGCCGACTGACAATTCCAGAGACCTCCGGCAATAGTAAAAGGACTATTTGTGCGCGTACTTACTCACTTACTCACACATACTTAGACATAGTAGTATAGTACACACATCTATACATGTACACACACACAGTCATATATTTACTTTGACTATAGTTGTAATTGTTTTACTGTTGCTACCATACTGTGCACCCCGGCCTCTCTCTCGGGGATTATTGGCATGAATGTAACAGGTACAATATTGCATTACATGCCTGTGTGTGTGTGTGTGTGTGGGGGGGAGGGGGGGGGGGGGGCATGTGTTTGTGTGTGTGACAAATAGTTGACACACACACAAACACATGCCCCCCCCCCCCCCTCCCCCCCCCACACACACACACACACAGGCATGTAATGCAATATTGTACCTCAGTTTGTGACAATATACAGTCGAGCAATACACAAAAACAGTAATATGAACAATAATTACACAATTGTACCCCCCTCGTCCAGCAGCTGGATCGTAAGGTGTATTTTGTGGGGGGGTTTTTCTGTGGAAAAAAAAGTTTTGGGAGTTCAGGCCTGAAATTTCCCCCATCATTTTTTTTTGATTTATCATGGTAATTCACCCTTCCGCCACCCTAAAAAAGTGTTCCTAGCACAAAGTGCTATAATCACGTTAACCTCCCTCGGGTCCAGCAGCCGGCGTATTAAAACCATTAAAACCACTTTTTTGAGACCTCCAGGAAATTTTTACAAAATTAATCTATTTTATTTTTTTCAGCGGGCATCCTGGACCAAACACCTTTAAATTTGACCTTAATATCTAACCTTGGAGTTGGTTGAACATTTGGTGGAGTTACAAGCATTCAAAATCCATTGCATATTTTTCCCATTGATTTCAATGTTAATTTAGCAACAAAAAAAACATTTTTTAAGAGAAAGGATTGCAATTCTCAAAAGATGAAATAAGTAAGAAAATAATTCCTCCGCGAAAAATGTGAGAAATCACAGGCTAAAATAATCCCACAGGGGGATATCCAGGTGGCATTGATGGGAAGGCAAAAAAATCATATTTTGTCTTTTCTACTGTAAATTTGATTGTACAGTAAGTACAGTAAACTGGCATTTGAGGGGTTAAAATTCTGAGTAAGCATGAAATGTTGATATGAGGTATGAGGGATGAAGTTACATAAAAATCATAATAATAATTATAATAATTATATGAATATAATTGATTATCAATATCCAGCTGCTGGACGAGGAAGTGTAACAGGCAAAAAATATAAGGAGGGTACAAGGGTTAAATAATACAATATTAAGATACAGTCAAAATTATCCAAATGTAGAGTATCTGTGTTTGTGAGTGAGTGTGTGTGTGTGTGTGTGTCTGTGGGTGTGTGTGTGTGTCTGTGGGTGTGTGTGTGTGTGTGTGTGTGTGTGTGTGTGTGTGTGCGTGTGTGTGTGCGCACGTGCGTGCGTGCATCAAGATATTGTCATAATCAGTGATGTTTATGTGTCCCTCAGTTTGTGACATGCAGTCACATATTGTGCAGCTAAATGTGCTGCAGGTCCCTCTCCTAATATAATCTGTTGTTTGTCATTTCATTCTGTAAATTCTGGGATTAACAAATCATATTTCTGAAAGTATCCTACTTGTATGTTATTATATTTGTCACATTTTAAGAGAAAGTGCATCTCAGTCTCTACCTCACTTTAGAGACTACACACAGACGATTGGTTGGATTACACTGTCAAATATTTTTGCCCAAATTCTCTCTCTCTCTCGCTCGCTTTCTCGCTCTCTCTCTCAACAGATGATAGAAGCAGGCTGCGAGCTCGAGCTGACAGCTGAATGTAGGCTACTCAAAGGGGGAAATAATTGTAGACTAATATTATAGCAGTAGGCTATTAATTATAGCATTATGGTGTGTGTGTGTGTGTGTGTGTGTGTGTGTGTGTGTGTAATTAATTAATTAATTAATTGATTTGTTGGTTTACTCAAATTTCTATTTCTATATAGGCTACATGATTAGAGAGTCTGGGATGCACAATGATATCGATGTCTCCAGAGTGGATTTGCGTGCGTAATGGAGCGGCTCTGCGATGCGTTAAGGAGTGCTTTCATCTCGTCTAAGCGTTATGATCCCGCACACAAAAATGCAAAGTCAACTTTTCCACTCATGGTATATGTATGTCCACTGGATCCATCATTTCCACAGTTCCCATGCATTGTATATGTAAGCAGCCGTGCAGCGCATTCTGGTAGTGCCGCGGTGCATTTTGAAAGACGGGATGTCACGGTCGCCGCTTCACATTTGCATAAAATGTAGGTCTGCAAATCAGTGGCGTCCAACGTGACTCACCGCCTCAGGAAACTCTGTTAACCGTTATCAATCCAAAATAAAGACAGATTCAACAACTCCATGGCTTATTTCACGCATCAAATGTTTTCAGGAACACATTTCGGTGAACTTTTTTTGTAGAAGAAGAGCAAGTTTGCAACAAGCCACCATGTTATGTTGTTCAAATCTGGATGAGTGACACAGCGTTTGTCCAGTCCGATGCAGCAATGAACCATATTGAAGCCCGTCTATCAAGCATCCACCACTGGGAAGCGAGGCATTCCCTCGCGTGAAATGAAGGCCCTGTGGACACATGCCATGAGGTTCCCTGTGGACACATGCCATGAGGTTCCCTGTGGACACATACCATGAGGTTCCCTGTGGACACATGCCATGAGGTTCCCTGTGGACACATGCCATGAGGTTCCCTGTGGACACATGCCATGAGGTTCCCTGTGGACACATGCCATGAGGTTCCCTGTGGACACATGCCATGAGGTTCCCTGTGGACACATGCCATGAGGTTCCCTGTGGACACATACCACGAGGTTCCCTGTAGACACATACCATGAGGTTCCCTGTGGACACATACCATGATGTTCCCTGTAGACACATACCATGAGGTTCCCTGTGGACACATACCATGAGGTTCCCTGTAGACACATTCCATGAGGTTCCCTGTAGACACATACCATGATGTTCCCTGTAGACACATACCATGAGGTTCCCTGTGGACACATACCATGAGGTTCCCTGTAGACACATACCATGAGGTTCCCTGTGGACACATGCCATGAGGTTCCCTGTGGACACATACCATGAGGTTCCCTGTGGACACATACCATGAGGTTCCCTGTCGACACATGCCATGAGGTTCCCTGTGGACACATACCATGAGGTTCCCTGTGGACACATACCATGAGGTTCCCTGTGGACACAAACCATGAGGTTCCCTGTGGACACAAACCATGAGGTTCCCTGTGGACACAAACCATGAGGTTCCCTGTGGACACAAACCATGAGGTTCCCTGTGGACACATGCCATGAGGTTCCCTGTGGACACATGCCATGAGGTTCCCTGTGGACACATACCATGAGGTTCCCTGTGGACACAAACCATGAGGTTCCTTGTGGACACAAACCATGAGGTTCTGTCCAAAGAAAACAACTGGCCTGCACCCTGAATCCTTTCTCTAAAACATAAAACACATCAGAGCCACATTCAAAGCGTACGGATCAGCCCCCACGGTTCGGAACGCGGTTCGGGACGTCAATGGTCCACGGAACCCCCCCCCCTTTTCGTTTAATTTAACGTTTAACGTTAGTGTATGAGAACGCCTGCAGTGCAGCCAGACACAGACAGGCATCATGGCAAGCACAAGTGAGCTTCCTCATCCCTTGTCGCCGCTGTAAAGTCTCTCTGAAGGCTGTGGCTAGTGGCTACTAAAGACAACAAACTTATTTCAACACCTCTGAAAAAGCACAGGAATGCGAGCAGCGTGTTGCGGGCTGCACAAGATAACGAGAGCCACAACACACACACTCACACGCGCGCACACGTTTCACGAACACATATCACCGGATGGTGAAATGTTGCCTTGGACACATAACAACAAAACAACACGTGGGGCCATCGAGTAGCTTAACGTAGCATCAACGTTATTTTTCCAGACTCACCCGGTCTGGTCTGTACCCGTGTCAAGTGACTACGTTAGCAAGCAACAGCCAGGAAGTTAGGCGCAGTGCCACCTAAAACAGGAAGTTGGGTTGTTCTGCCTTCAGAGTAAAAGCATAAATTGTGTCATGAGAAAAAAATATTTTTTGAGCTGTGCAGGGCAACAAATGGTTAGAGAAGTATAGTAGTATTAAAAATCTAATCAAAAATCTAATTTTGAGAGAAAAAATCTGATATAGCCTATATATTTTTTTTTTGCTGATCCGAAAAATCCGTGATCCGCGTCTCAAAATCCGTCACGCGATCCGATCCGTGGGTTTTCTGATCCGTGCCAGCCCTAGCCAATTGACATTTAAAATGTGTTTTCTGATCATGGATGGGGAGGGGCATGGAGGGGGGTGGAGGGGTATGGGGGGATGGGGGGGTATGGAGGGTTATGGAGGGGTATGGAGGGTTATGGAGGGGGATGGGGGGGTATGGTGGGGTATAGAGGGTTATGGAGGGATGGGGGGGTATGGGGGGGTATAGAGGGGTATGGGGGTATGGAGAGGTATGGGGGTTATGGAGGGGTATGAGGGGATGGGGGGTATGGAGGGTTATGGGGGGATGGGGGGGTATGGAGAGGGGGAGGGGTATGGGGGGGTGGGTGGGAGCGAAGGGTTAAGTGTTTGTGAGTGTATCCTGCAGCGTCAACACTGTGTGGCACCACCGGCTTAGCCTCATTAGCATGAGGAAGCATAGCTGCAGGGAAACTGACGAGGGAGGGAGGGGGGATATACCGAGAGGGCGAGGAGATAGATGAAACAAGAGGGATGAGAACACACACTCACACGCACACACACACAAACGCACACGCGCACACATGCGCACACACACACACACACACACACACACACACACACACACACACACTATCGTCGCTGTTGTGCCAGGACCTCGAATCTCCCTTCTTCTTTTTTTCATAAATCAGTGCCATTGGTCACCCTTCACGTCTCTGTGTGGTTTTTACCAAATGCAACCAATGGAAAAGCATTAAAACGAGCGGTGGTGCAGTGGTAAGTGCTGTCGCCTCACAGCTCGAAGGTCCTGGGTTCGATTCCCACCTGGGACGCTGTGAATGCTGAAGGAATGCGTGCCCGTCCGCATGCCCTCGAGTGCCCACCGCCCAGGTGGGGTCGTCAAAAGGGCCTTTCTGTGTGGAGTTTGCATGTTCTCCCCGTGGGTTCCCGGGGGTTTCCTTCATATAGGAACCCCCTTCACCAAAACATGTGCAATATCCTGGTTGCTAATGTGGTTCCTCCTCTGGTCGTTAAAGGCGCCTGTTCAGAGGGAGGGGAACTGGTTGGAATAGCGTGAACCTCCCACGTGCTATGTCCTACCGGTGAAGCTTCCTCTGTCAGGTGAAAAGAAGCGGCTGGCTAACTGCCCATGTCTCGGAGGAAGCATGGAGCCAGTTTCGGCTCTCCGAAGATCGGCAGAGGGTGAAGTAGCAACCAGGATAAATAAATTAAATTAGCACTAATATGGGATAAAAATGGGCTAAAAAAAAATCGGGGGGAAAAATTGAAAAACAAAAACAAAAAAACATTTGGAAACGTTATTTCGGTCGATTATTTCTCCCCTTTAACTCATTCATGGCCAGTTTAGGACTGCCAATATTTAGCACAGGCCAAAGATTTTGATAATTGTTGGTCATCTTTCAAGACCCACAGTAAATTATCTATTAGCACCAAAGTGATTTGCAATAGCTCAAAATAAAGATGTACGTCTCTGGGTTCACCAGGAAAAAAAAGTGAGCTTTTAGCATGTTCTGTACTCTACTTATAGCCCTTTATATACACCCTGTTTTGACCAAAAAGGTCTCTCTGACAAGATAAATTGCAGATATTGGCATTTTTCTAAATCACACAATCTCATGCAGAACTCGCTCTCAATTCTTTTATTTTGAACTGTATTGACATCAGACATGTAAATATTATTCGTTATGACACAAAAGAAAAAAAATATATATATATATATATATATATATACACATGAAGTGCTTTTTTTTTTACATTCAACAATATAGTTTACTCAGTGTGAGTGAGTGTGCAGACAGACACACAGACAGACAGACAGACAGACAGACAGACAGACAGACAGACAGACACACCGACAGACAGACAGACAGACAGACAGACAGACACACACACACACACACACACACACACACACGATGCGTGATTTCTGACCCCACATAGGATAAGCAATAACCACGCCCTGTGGCGCCGGGATTGGCCAGGAGCAACACTGGAGGGCACGCAGCCCAGCGATTTCATGAACCAACTGAATAGCTCTTGAGAACGGACAGCGGGCTGCTCTGACTGCCGCTTGTTTTGTTCTGGTCCACCCGTCCTCGTCCATGTCTCCCTGTCCTATCCTCCCTCTCCCTGCTATTTGATCGTTCCCGTTTTCCCCTTGGCTATTCAACACGTCCTCACCGCCCTCTGATCGATCATTTCCTCATTCCTCCGATGATCAAACACATCTCTCTGGATTACTTTCTCCCGTTTTCTCCCGGCTGGCACAGAGGAAGGCGACCAGCTCGTGCAGCGCGCCGAGGGCGTTTCAATTAGGGATGGGCATCGAATTTCGAATTTTCGAATAATCGTTGTTATTATCAAGGTCGACTTTTATTATTGAAATTCGAAATTCGAAAAAAAAAAAAAAAAAAAAAAAAAAAAATTAGTGAAATGTTGCATTGTCTCCCCTGATTCTAAGTATAGTCAAATCGCTTGGTTTGAGCAAGTAAAACAATTTTTATAAGCATTTTAAGCAAGGTTTATGGAAAAATGAATGGCGGATGAAATCCCATGAAGAGGGAGAGGGGGTGACTTTGGCACCCCTTTGGCACTCAGACCTGAGCCTACTAAATATTTAATGAACCACTCATGATTGTCAAAACTGTTTTTTATTTTCGAAAATGTCAATGTCATGTAACATGTTCTTTACTTCAGTGGTGCAATGCTTGTTTGAGCTAAAAATCAGAAGCAGAAGCTTTTTATATTAATTAATAAAGCCGTAGACTTAGAATCAGGGGAGACAATGCAACATTTCACTCACAAAAAAAAAAAAAAAAAAAAAAAAATTACACATTTTTAATTTTTTTTACATTTTTATTTTTATTTTCGAATTTCGAATTAAATTCGAATTTGGCCAGCGAATTTCGAATAGTGTTTTTGCTAGAAATGCCCATCCCTAGTTTCAATGGCGTTTCTCCTGTCTGCACAAAGAAGCGTTTATCCGTTTTCTGATTTTCCTCCTGCTCAATTTCAAAACAACAGCTGCGGTATGTGTTTGTTCACGTGTTGTCTTAGATGCTAGGGACCTGATACTATGTCACAGGCTGGGCAAGTGTTTGAACTAGGCGCTGCACTAATAAAAACAAAAACACGTCAAACACGTCTTTGGCGTGGATGGCTATTTCTGATAACACGTCAAAGACGTCTTTGGCGGTGAATGAGTTAATAATACCAATTGGCATTGTATTTTATATCGTTGGAAAGCCTGATTAGTGATAGGGCTTTTTTTTATTAACTCATTGAGTGCCAGCCACTTTTGGAGAACGGAAGCTCCCAGTGCCAGAGTTTCAGAGCGTTTTCAGTGATTTCTCGAGGCCCACAGAATATTGTGTGATATTACCATGTAAAAAAGACTATGACTATTTACTATGTAAAGAACGAGGAGACTCTCTTCTATCATCTGCAAAAAAAGTTTATTGATCCCATTTTCCGTTCTTTAGTTATGAGCCGGAGAATATAGGCTGTTTTGAGCAAAAAGACAGGTTTCAAATTATAAGCTGAGATATTCAGCCTTTTGTGAAATGCAGCATTTCAAGCACATTCACTGATGCTAGCTAATATTTTCTGATGTAGTGACGTGGTGTAGTTCTGTGGAGCCTGCGTGCCCCACCCCCCTCTCCCTGCCTCAGCTGCAAACTCCTCCCCACACGCACCCAGTCTATTTTCGGACCCTCTGTTTTTGCGCCGGGCGGCTCCCGGGCGGCTCCCAGCGCGACAAGGAAATGCCAAACGGGACTGCAGGGATAGGTTTGGCCCTTCGGCGTTGCCCTTCGGTGCTGCCTTTCTGGCGGGTAATCGTGTGGAGAAACTATATGCAGACAGACAGACAGAGGCAGAGGAGCTCAGTTGTGTGCGCGGATTGACTGATGTTCGCAGCCCGACGTCAGCTGCAGACAGAGCAATCTATATGGCTCTGGCTGCAGCATGCATCGGCTTCTCTTTGATCACGGCTTTTTGCTGCAGTTTTCCGGACCTTTCTGTAATCTGGAGAGCACTGTCGCCACCTAATGAGTCCGTAAAATAGGTTATACACCTTCAATAGCTCCCATATTTGTACAGGAGATGCCTGATGCTTTGATCCACGTCCCACCGTCAAAAAACGCAATTGACGACTTTAGTCGTCTTTGGCACTCAACGTTACTAAAGCAATTGACGACTAAAGTCGTCATTGGCACTCAATGAGTTAAAAATAAATAAAAACATTTTATTTATTTTTTTATATAAAAAAATATCGGCAATCAGCCGAAACATCGGCAATCAGCCGATCGCATATTTGAGGTCAAAATCGGCCGATACAGATTGCTTGCCGATCAATCGGTGCACCCCTAATATACCGTAAATTCCGGACTATAAGCCGCGGCTTTTTTCCCGTTTTTTGGCCCCTGCGGCTTATATAACGGTGCGTCTTATCTATGGATTTTTTCAGAAAAAAAAAAAAAAAATACAAATAAAATCTCTCTTTTTTAGCACTCTTTCTAACTATAAATCCACTTCTGTTTTAATTTCCTCTCTTGCCCTCTTTTCACCACACCGCGGACACTGTGTGCACTGTAAAAATAAACAACGGTGGTGTTGTGTTATGTTGTTTTGTTGAAATGTTACGGTAATACGGTAAATGGGAGCTTCCTCAAACAGCCATCTCTTTCCCGACAATCCCCTCTGTGCGTGACCACTTACATATGGTAATTACGGTAAGCAAACGGCCACTCGGCCATCAACTCCCTCCCCCGACTACCAGGAGAAAATCACAAACTTCGGCGAATTCACACAAAGGAAGATCAAGGAATATTCCATCGAACCGGAGCAGATCATAAATATGGATGAAGTGCCTTTGACGTTCGACCTGCCACTCACTCGGACTGTTAACAAGAAGCGCCCTGGAGGATTCTTTCACCAAAAAAAAGCTTTGCTCGTTCTCGACAGCATGAGAACGAGCAGTAGAAGCAACACTCTCACTTACCATGGGGAAGGTACGCAGAAATTCACACGACGCAGCTTTCAAGTTGAAAGCAGTCAATCTCGCATTAAAAGAGGGAAACAGAGCAGCCGCGCGTAACCTGGGCATCGATGAGTCAATGGTGAGGCGTTGGACGGTGCAGCAGGAGGAACTGTCTCAGCACGGAATATTATAGGAGTGTGAAAACATCCACAATCACCAACGGGTTCCAAAACGCTGGACTGCTGCGGGATGAAGAGGATGACGCCGCCACAGCTGGCGCTGAGGGCCGTCAGAGGCTTCAGAGGCTGTTCGATGCCGACAGTGATGAAGAGGAGTTCGTTGGTTTTGAGTGACAATGAAGGAGAGAGGAGAGTGGTTGACGAAGCCACCCTGAACCTGTTCGTTTCCGACACTGAAGATGAGGACTTTGGTGGTTTCAGTACGCAGGAAGAAGAGGAAGACGAGGATTAGTGACTTGACTTCTCTGGTTACAGGTTTGCTGCACATATAGCCTATTGTTGTGTGATTTTGTCTGGGGATTAGTGACCTGACTTTTGTTTTGTTTTGTTGAAATGTTAATAAATGGGAGCTTCCCCAAACAGCCATCGCTTTCCCGACATTCCTCTCTGTGCACGAACCCTTTCATATGGTAATTAAACATCAAAACACCCGCGGCTTATAGACCGGTGCGGCTTATAGAAGAAAAAAATAGTCAATTTTGGTCCCGCGGCTTATAGACCGGTGCGTCTTATAGTCCGGAATTTACGGTAAACAACATCATTTGAGCTTATCCAGGTAAGATATTAATAAAGTAATGACACATTCAGTGGGAAACTAACTATAATTAAGACACGTGCCAACTTTGACGACGTTTGGTTCAGTATTTTAAGAGCAAACAGTTTTTTTTAACTTCCTGAAAATTTGCTGTTTTGGAGATTCGAGGTCCTGGAACGACAGCGACGATATGCAGGTTACTGCAATGGCTGATGTGCCCTAACTGGCACTGTGACTTATTTCTATATTGTGTATTTAGTCCTGTGATGGGCTGGTGACCTGTGGGCATATACAGTACAGTAGGCTCCAGCCCTCCTGTGGCACTGAAGAGGAATAAGCCGGTGACAAAAATGTGAGGAAAACAATGCTTCCATACCTGGAATAATCCAAGTCTGCACAACCCCTGAGATGCCAAGTTGCCACGCTGCTACAGTGCAGATTTCAGCAAAAAACAAAACAAAAATGACGTATTTTCAAGTGAACGTGGCATCTCAGGGCTTGTGGAGACTTGGATTACGCCAGGCGGCTGGTCTCCATTTCTCCAAACTGGGACGGCAGTGCGCCGGCTGCATTCTACTGCATGTAGTACACTGACTGTCTGTCGGCAAGTACCTCACACAACCCCCACATAAAACAAACAAACTTCTGTGCCTCGGCTCGTTTGCGTGCGGGGAAGCGGTGATCAGCTTGACTCTTGACTTGCGATAACGGTGGCCTACCCGTCGCTCGTCAGTCTTCATGATTGCTAGGGGTGGGAATCACCAGATGCCCACGATACGATACTGAAACGATACTTGAGTCACGATACGATAGTATTGCGATACTGCGATATTTTCGATATTGCGATATATCGATATTGCGATATATTGAATATTGCGATATTTCGATATATTGCGATTTCTTACTTTTTCAACTGCAAATGATGTCCCCAAAGGAAAACTTTGTCAACATCTGGTTTATATAAGAACAATTTTTCAGTCTGTACATCTGACTACAACCATTTTATTGCAGCAACATTGTCAAGTAGACAGACCAACAACTTTCATAAAGTCATGTCATAGTTGCATGCACCTGACAAACTGAACTGTTTGTTACAGTCTACTTACAGTCCACCTTAACTGGATGTGTGTGTGGACTACTGTACTTATGTAGTTTTTGCAACTTCACTTCACTTACACAAAACATTTTGTGCAGCCCATTCAGTAACTGGGGAATTTGTAAATGACTGTTATGACAAAACTGTTACTGTTAAAACAAAATGAAAATATGCTACCGTTTGTTTACTGCTGGCCTTGGAACTAAAGTTTATAGTAGCCCGGTGGCCTGGCATGGCCTGCAAAAAAAAAATTTTTTTTTTTTTTTTTTTTTTTTTGCAATATCGATATTTGGCGTCCAAATATCGATACGATATCGTCAGGCAAAATATCGCGATACTGTGGTGTATCGATTTTTTCCCCCACCCCTAATGATTGCGGTTCTGTCCAAATTACAGCCCTGAATCTTATATATCGTATATATATATATATATATATATATATATATATATATATATATATATATATATATATATATATATATATATCTTTATTTATTTATATATATCTACAGTATATGACATCACTGTCACTGATGATGTCACAATACCTATGACATCATCAGTGATGTCATAAGATTATTTTTGGTCAATAATGATGTCACTGATGTCATCACCTGCAGTGGCTGCAACAAGGACTACAACCCATCATGGCTTTAATGAAGAAAAACTACAAAATCCATAGTAGGCAGGGTAGCCAGGACAATGGTTGCTCCCAATTTGCATTAGTAACCCTTAAATGTAAACATTGCTTTGAAGGGATCTGACAGCACAGCAATCCGACTGGAACATTGTTGAGAAGGTTTCTTGCTATGTCTCCAACCCAACAAAGGAGCTTCATTTGCAGGGAGAACATGATACTCACAACATACAGCGTTTCTTCTTGGAAACGAGGTTTGATACACATTTAATCTCCACAGCCCTCCACTCGATTCCACCGAGACATTTAATCTCCACAGCCCTCCACTGGATTCCACCTGGACATCTTTTCTGTCTCTGACTGGCATGAGATCCACATCCTGTCATCTCTCCCCTCCTTTTCAGCGCTCCCTGTCCGCCTCTTCTTCTCATTCTCTTTATGACTGCCTGCCTTTCCCTCCCTAAACCTCTCACCACTCCATATTTTATCTCTGTCGCTTCTGCCCATAAAGACATCAACAATCTGAGGTGGGATAAATGAGTAGCAGCAAATAAATACATACATACACATATATATATATATATATATATATATATATATATATATATAATATTTGTGTCCGTCGAGGGGTTGTTGAGTTGAATAAAGCAGTCCAGATTGGTTGCAGAAGATATTTCTCACAGTGGTATTGGGTACACACACACACACACACACACACACACACACACACACACACACACACACACACACACACACACACACACACACACACACTGATGGAATACAAATGTATGATGCCCTTTCCATGTTCTATACAATATGTTGTGGCATACACACTAAGAGACAGGAGGGTACAGGCCATTACCTCAGGTCCCTGTCGGCCATCTCTATTGCCCTTCCTATTCAGAATGCCCTCATAATAACATATATGGCACACAGAGGTCACACTATCATGGACGGATAATTGCTTTTCCATTGCTGGGGTAAAGTAATTCTATAGTGGCTTTTTCTACCTCTTCTGTTGGTTTCAGTGTGTACTTCTTTCTCACAGTCACATGTCCAATACTCTAACTGTTTGTTGTCCTCTTCTGTTTTCCACAAAGTGGAGGGTTTTAAACCATTGTGACATAGCAATGTTGGTCCGCAACACAACACATTAAATGGTTGAAGCTCAACGTCTAAAATTGTTGAATCTCAACCTAAATTTCAAAACAAATGTTGGTTAATTTGAAAACGTCATAAGCAATGTTAACAAGGCCAATGTTGTAGTCCAGTCACTATATTTCGAGTCCGAGTCGAGTCTAGAGTCCCCAGTGTTCAAGTCCGAGTCACCAAAGCACAGTCACAGTCGACTCCCCATTTCCTCATATTTTTGGTTCACAAATGTTGAATGTAGTACTGGACCTATGGTCTATTAGGGCTGTGAATCTTCACTGGCCTCACGATTCGATTCGATTACGATTCAGAGGGCTATGATTCGATTCGATTACGATTATCGATGCATCTCGATGCATCTTAAGGGGCGTTCACACCGACCTATTAAAGTTTGTTGCTGGCGTCGAGTTTACATACAAAGTCAATGCAAACGAGCGATTGAGCATATATTCGCCTGGGAGAATAATCGCTGGGCGTCCGAGCGGCAGAGACAGAGCGACAGAGCGAAAATACGCTCGTCGCTCAAGATGAAATATTCCAACTCGAGCGAAAATACGCTGGCATCAGTCGCTCGCTGTTCAATGCTGATTGGCTGCCGTGTGAGAGCGAGTCAAGGATCACTCTGGCTTGGAACAAACCGCTGGTTTATTGTGTGGCAACAAACCGCATTGACAGGCTGACAGCTGACATGAAGTGAAGTCTGTACTACCGGTATGCAGCTCGCATTAGGAGCACGCTGATAGGCTTAGCTTGTAAACAATGACGGTGGCTCGTAGTGGACAAACAGCATGACATTGCGTAACGTTATATCCCCCACATGTCCGTCATTTCGTGTGCCTGTTGATGAGCGATTTAAACAGAGCGACAGAGCGATTCCAAAGGGTTGACTTGAGCGACAGAGCGAAAAATAAATATCTCGGTGTGAACGCTCCTTTAAATCGATGCATCACTTTTTTTCCCCAATACATGATTTCTTTTTTCTCACTGTGTGGCTACTTTTAAAATAAAAGTGCATTTGGAATTGCATTGTATTATGATCCATAATTAAAATAAACAACTGCATGTACTTCCATTATATTTTATTTGATTATAAAAAAAAAAATTAATTAATAATCGATTTTTGACATTTGTGAATCGATGCAGAATCGTGCATGTCCGCATCGCGATGCATCTTATAATCGATTATTTTTGACACCCCTATGGTCTATGTGGTTTGATGTAGTACTGTGGACCTATGGTCTATGTGGTTTGATGTAGTACTGTGGACCTATGGTCTATGTGGTTTGATGTAGTACTGTGGACCTATGGTCTATGTGGTTTGATGTAGTACTGTGGACCTATGGTCTATGTGGTTTGATGTAGTACTGTGGACCTATGGTCTATGTGGTTTGATGTAGTACTGTGGACCTATGGTCTATGTGGTTTGATGTAGTACTGTGGACCTATGGTCTATGTGGTTTGATGTAGTACTGTGGACCTATGGTCTATGTGGTTTGATGTAGTACTGTGGACCTATGGTCTATGTGGTTTGATGTAGTACTGTGGACCTATGGTCTATGTGGTTTGATGTAGTACTGTGGACCTAATGGTCTATGTGGTTTGATGTAGTACTGTGGACCTATGGTCTATGTGGTTTGATGTAGTACTGTGGACCTATGGTCTATGTGGTTTGATGTAGTACTGTGGACCTATGGTCTATGTGGTTTGATGTAGTACTGTGGATCTATGGTCTATGTGGTTTGCAGAGACGTAAACTGTCTACATTGTGGAGAGCGAGCCGGAGAGAGGATGACAGAAAAAGGTGAAAGCAATGAAAGTATTGTTGTTGCTCTTCTATCCACCTCTTTTGCTTCTCCAATACCTGCACCATCTCACTGGCTGGCTGTTCATCCTGTCTTTATATGCAATCTGGAGCTCAATCTCTACACTTTCATATCCCCTGTCTTCCACCATATAACTCTTTCCCTCTCTCTCTCTCTCTCTCTCTCTCTGTCTGTGCGTGTGTCTCCCTCTCTCTCAATTCAATCCAAAGGGGCTTGCATGCGAAACATACGTACGTATACATTGCCAAAGCAAGTCTCTCTCTCTCTCTCTCTCTCTGTCTCTCCTACATCCTTCCCTGTATGCAGGTGATAGTTTAGTTTCAGGCAGACAGGATAGCAGATAGGCAGAGAGGCAAACAAATAGTGAAATAACAAAGAAGACAGACAAGCCAAGTCACAGTATTATATTGCAAAAAAAATAATCACTTATATACACTACAGGAGACAATATTCTTTGGGAGAATATAGGCTTCTGAAATGGACCCATTTGAAATATATTCTGGATTCAAGAACAAATTAATGGTTTATCTTTAATGATGGACAATGTGGAAAAAGGATTACCGTAGATTAAATTATGTTCAGTTGTGTTTATTAAAGCAAACACGATAGTGTTCTACTTCACAAATATGATCGTACTGGACCAAATATTAACATTATGTGATTTTATTAAAGTAACTGAGTCTTAATTTAAAATTTAAAAGTGTGCATTCATTATTATGAATGAGGATGGCAGATAAACATGAAGATCTAACTGGATTGACTGACTTTTTTTTTTTATGTTTCTGCACTGCACTTCCCCAGAGAGTTTTATTTATTTATTGATTGGATCTTTATTTAAACAGATGAATCTCATTGAGACAGGGGGTCTCATTCTCAAGAGAGACCTGCTCACACCGCAGCAGCAATACACAGACAGCCAAGAGACAACCTGTCAATCAAACAGTGTGGGCGGAGCTTGCTTTTCTGTCAATGCAGTTTCTGTAGGTGGCGCTCTTTTCTGTGGTGGCTAGCGCTGCTCATATAACTGCCCAGTTCTTCTATTTATCACATACAAACCAGAATGTAACACGCATCACGTCCAGAGGAATTGTCTAATGAAAGAGACACACAGAGTAGCAGAACATTTATTTGGAAGAAAGTACAGAGGCGTTCTCACACTTATCACTTATCAGACATGTTTCCCCCGTCAAGGAGAGCCTAAATTACCAAACCACCCCCCCCCCTCCGTATGGGACAGACAGATAGTTTCCATCAGCGGTGAAGGGCTGACCTTGTCAGAGTGTTGACTCTGACCTAGCGAGACATACAGCCTGGATCATATCACTGACGGAACAGCACACACACACACACACACACGACTGATAATCCAACCTACCCCCCCCCCCCCCCCCCCACACACACTGATTTTGTTGTGGAAACGGGCCTGGAGAGAAAGGAGGACCGAGTGAGAGAGAGGAGGACAGAGTGAGAGAGAGGAGGACAGAGGGAGAGGGATGAGGACAGAGGGGGAGAGAAAAGGACAGAGGGAGAGAAAGGAGGACAGAGGGGGAGAGAGGAGGACAGAGGGGGAGGGAGGAGGACAGAGGGGGAGAGAGGAGGGACAGAGGGGGGGGAGAGGAGGACAGAGGGGGGAGAGGAGGACAGAGGGGGAGAGAGAGGGGGACAGAGGGGGGAGAGGAGGACAGAGGGGGAGAGAGGAGGACAGAGGGGGGGGAGAGGAGGACAGAGGGGGGAGAGAGGAGGACAGAGGGGGAGAGAGGAGGACAGAGGAGGACAGAGGGGGAGAGAGGAGGACAGAGGGGGAGAGAGGAGGACAGAGGGGGGGAGAGAGGGGGAGAGGAGGACAGAGGGGGAGATAGGGGGACAGAGGGGGGAGAGAGGAGGACAGAGGGGGAGAGAGGAGGACAGAGGGGGGAGAGGAGGACAGAGGGGGAGAGAGGAGGACAGAGGGGGGAGAGGGGGGAGAGGAGGACAGAGGGGGAGAGAGGAGGACAGAGGGGGACAGAGGGGGGAGAGGAGGACAGAGGGGGAGAGAGGAGGACAGAGGGGGGGAGAGGAGGACAGAGGGGGAGAGAGGAGGACAGAGGCGGGGAGAGGGGGGAGAGGAGGACAGAGGGGGAGACAGGAGGACAGAGGGGGACAGAGGGGGAGAGAGGAGGACAGAGGGGAGAGAGGAGGACAGAGGGGGGGGAGAGGAAGACAGAGGGGGAGAGAGGAGGACATGGGGGGAGAGGAGGACAGAGGGGGGAGAGAGGAGGACAGAGGGGGGGAGAGGGGGGAGAGGAAGACAGAGGGGGAGAGAGGAGGACATGGGGGAGAGGAGGACAGAGGGGGAGAGAGGAGGACAGAGGGGGGAGAGGACAGAGGGGGAGAGAGGAGGACAGAGGGGGAGAGAGGAGGACAGAGGGGGAGAGAGGAGGACAGAGGGGGAGAGGAGGACAAGAGGGGGGAGAGGAGGACAGAGGGGGGAGAGGAGGACAGAGGGGGAGAGAGGGGGACAGAGGGGGAGAGAGAGGAGGACAGAGGGGGGAGAGAGAGGAGGACAGAGGGGGAGAGAGGAGGACAGAGGGGGAGAGAGGAGGACAGAGGAGGACAGAGGGGGAGAGAGGAGGACAGAGGGGGACAGAGGGGGAGAGAGGGGGACAGAGGGGGAGAGAGAGGAGGACAGAGGGGGAGAGAGGAGGGGAGTTTGTTTTGTGTGTTTTATTGTATTGTCAAGTGGGACAGCAGTGAGGGAGCGATTCTAGTGTGGGGGCAAACGGTGTTCTTCATCTGCTGCGGCTGTGTGCGTGCGTGTATGCGCGCGGCGCGAGTGTGTGTGTGTGTGTGTGGCTGTGATAGGTGTGTTAAGGCGCAGGCTGCCGTCTCTGTCGGCGGGCTGATAGGGCCTCTAATCGCCTCTGATAATGGGGGACACGCAGCCTGTGACTTTGCCTGGGGTGGGGATGCCGGTGTGTGTGTGTGTGTGTGTGTGTGTGTGCGTGCGTGTGTGCGTGTGCGTGGCGTGTGTCTGTGTGCGTGCATGCATGTGTGGTGTGTGACACATAGAGAGGACTGTGTGTATTTTTGTTTTACACAGAGACGTGTGTGTTTTACAGACTGACAGAGGGAAGCCATCCTGTGTGTGTGTGTGTGTGTGTGTGTGTGTGTGTGTGTGTGTGTGTGTGTGTTGAAAATGGAGACAGAGAAAGGTCTTGGGTTTTACAGAGAGAGGGACAGAAGGGCAGAAAAAGAGATTGTATTCGGCGTCATCATAAACTATCGTTACTCATAATGAAAAAGTCAAGCAGGTATTTTTAAACGGACAGGGCGGCTGTAGCTCAGGAGGTAGAGCGGGTCGTCCACTAATCGCTTTGGATAAAAGAGGTCGGTGGTTCGATTCCCGGCTCCTCCAGTCTGCATGTCGAAGTGTCCTTGGGCAAGACACTGAACCCCAAATTTCTCCCGTTGGTGTGCCAGCACCCTGCGTGGTAACCTGCCGCCATCAGTGAGTGAATGGGTGAATGTACCTACTGACTGTAAAGCGCTTTGGATAAAAGCGCTATATAAATGCAGGCCATTGAAACGGTGCAGCCGCTTCTATAACTGACTTTGTGTGTCCTTCTGTCCTTCCTTATGTCTGTTATGGCACGGACCATACTTCCGTCCTTCCTGTGAGCCCAGCCCCACAATGTCCTGTGGGCCCCAGCCCCATGTCACCATACAGTACATGCATACGCACACTGGTCCCGACCGGATCAACCCTCCTAATCTGGAGGAACTGATTTTTACTAGTAATAAGTAATATTCTAATAAATGACTTTTAAGTTCTACCAAAGTCATTGTATGGTAAGATATCTGTACTGTTACTCAGGTGTGGCTTCAGGTGTGACTTCATCCACCACTGCACACAGGCTTCCCCCCCGTGCTCCAGAAGATGCACAGAGAGACAGAAAGCTGACGACAACAGTTGCTGTGAGCGTCTAAATATTGAGTAAGACCAAAGTCAAGCAGCCAATCTATTTCTCGCATTCATCTCCTCGCATATGGCTCCAAAAACCTCAAGTCGAGCACAAGAAAGTCCACGCCGTCAAAGAAAGTCTCCGCCATCAAAGAAAGTCTCCTCCATCAAAGGCATCCACTCCCAATCTGTGACCACCGTTTTATCCACCAGTTTGTCTCTCCTTTCCCCCCTCGCCATTTTCCCGAACCAACAAAGTCCTTTGTTTCCCCCTAGTGGGAGATCTCCCCATGCCCAATCTGTCTGGATGTTTGATATCTACGATTGCTCTGGTGTGTGTGTGCTCTAGCACGCCACCTGTTCAGGTGTAGCGTTAGGAGAGGGAGGCGACCGACGGACGAGGACAACCCCCCCCGGAGAGTCCGATCGGCAAACGAAGTTCCTGCGGTGAACAGAGCGGCTATAGGGGATATTGAATGCACAGGCTGATTCAGCACCATGGATAGCTACCACCCCCCCCCCTCTCTCTCAATGCTGCCTGCTCATGTTCACATTAGTTTCGTTCCACAGTACCTAATGAATCAGAAGGAAGTAGAAGTTGTATTGGTCTGGACATTTAACATCAGCTACTGTATGAATCCCATTCCGCTTTTTAGCAGCGATTTTTCACACAACTCCATTAAACTCCATCTTGTATGCAAGGATGAAAAGAGGGTGCACTTCTGCGTGTGTTATATATTAGTTTACACAGAGAAACTGATCATTATTTGAATGGTATTAACGCTACTGTAGGGCTGGATGTCACCACTGATTTCCCCATTCAATACGATTCCGATCCACAAGGTCCCGATCCGATTTGTTTTCCGTTTCGATACAATTCGATATCGATATTTCAGTTACAATACCAATTTTACTTGGATTTGAAAGAGATTCTCAAATAACTAATGCTGTAAATTGTACAAGGTTCGTATTCAGAAATATATGAATGTTTACAGATGTTTACGAGATCTCCAAGAACTAGGGGTGCACCGATCGATCGGCACGCAATCTGTATCGGCCGATTTTGACCTCAAATATGTGATCTGCTGCTGCAGATATTTCTTTATTGTCGCCGATCGCATAGCCGATCATGCTGCACGTGAGAAACATGAGGCAGCCCATTTTCATGTCTTCAATGTCCATCGTTTAACTTTAATATTGTGCTCTAACGTTTATATCATTGTGTTGCAAAGCACACGCTTTGCTTTCGTCAGCCGTACTTTCAGTACTATAAGGCGCAGCAGCTAAATTGAATGATTGTTACAAGCCGCACTGGACTAAGCCGCAGGTGTTTTAATGTTTAAAACTGGTCAGGAGGAGGCGTAGCGCCTGCCTGTAACAGAGATCTCCGTGTCTTATCAGCGGAGACCGTTTTGAGTCCGATGAACAAATCAATCAAAAACACTTCACTACGTCCAACATAGGTTACAAGATTCGTTTCATTCCATTGAATTTGGCAGCGCGGACGAAACATGGGTGGAACGAAACATGCAAATTACATGTTTTGCATCCTCATCGTCGTAACACAGCCAGTTCTCCATCTTTTGAAGCATGATGTTAGATTACAACGAGCTAGTTGTGTGGCTTAGCCTTCCAAAATGTTGCCGTTAAGTTTTTAGAATGTAATACATAGAATTGGGAACGTTACATTCAATTTCATTCAGACTGTGTTTCTGGCTCAATCGCCGACTTTTTTCCCCCGGAGCGAGGGAGGGTGAGAGGAGGGAGGGTGTTTTACAGTAGTGGCTGATAGAGCGTAGTGGCACAGTGCTCCAATCAGGTCGCGAGGCACATTTTTTGCAACATCATCCAATCAGGGTCTCGCTCTCGTAATGTCTGTCTTACTCTCGTTCTGTCTCTCGTACCAAAATCCATAGATTTAGGAGGTCCCCTAGTGGCCGTTAGCTGTAAAAATCCATAGATAAGCCGCACCGTTATATAAGCCGCATTTTATATGTAAAATGGAAACTGTTCTATAATAGACTGCTATAAACAAAATAAATAAATAAATATATATATATATATATATATATATATATATATATATATATCGGTGATCGGTAATCGGTAATCGGTGATCGGTCGATGATCGGTTGGGCAGATATTTCTCATAGGTGATCGGCAATCGGTGATCGGTGGCAAAAAACGTGATCGGTGCACCCCTACCAAGAACCACAACACGCGAGTCTAACGGGGTTAAAGCTTCAAGCATCCAAGGGAAAAGGCATTATATTGAAAAATCAATATTGGCATTTATGAATCGATATCAGTTCCTTCAAATGAATATTGAATGGGAAAAATCTATTTTCTATTTTACCTAGACCTAATTAAAGCTGCATTCAGCAATGTTTTTGTGTTAAAATAAGTGTTAAATGGCTCTATATTCTGACAGCAATCACTGAAATAGAGTGTTTGGTCAGTGACTTGAAACCCCCCCACCCCCCGCTGTCCTCTATCTCTCTCCTGTAGTTCTGCATGCAGGGCCGACGTATCTCCTGTCCTCTATCTCTCTCCTGTAGTTCTGCATGCAGGGCGGACATATCTCCTGTCCTCTATCTCTCTCCTGTAGTTCTGCATGCAGGGCGGACGTATCTCCTGTCCTCTATCTCTCTCCTGTAGTTCTGCAGGCAGAGCGGACGTATCACCTGTCCTCTATCTCTCTCCTGTAGTCCTACATGCAGGGCGGATGTATCTCCTGTCCTCTATCTCTCTCCTGTAGTTCTGCATGCAGGGGGGGGGGGGGGGGGGGGGGGGGGGGGGGGGGGGGGGGGGGGGGGGGGGGGGGGGGGGGGGGCGGGGGGGGGGGGGGGGGGGGGGGGGGGGGGGGGGGGGGGGGGGGGGGGGGGGGACGTATCTCCTGTCCCTCTATGTCTCTCCTGTAGTCCTGCATGCAGGGCGGACGTATCTCCTGTCCTCTATCTCTCTCCTGTAGTTCTCCATGCAGGGCGGACGTATCTCCTGTCCTCTATCTCTCTCCTGTAGTCCTGCATGCAGGGCGGACGTATCTCCTGTCCTCTATCTCTCTCCTGTAGTTCTGCATGCAGGGCAGACGTATCTCCTGTCCTCTATCTCTCTCCTGTAGTCCTGCATGCAGGGCGGACGTATCTCCTGTCCTCTATCTCTCTCCTGTAGTTCTGCATGCAGGGCGGACGTATCTCCTGTCCTCTATCTCTCTCCTGTAGTCCTGCATGCAGGGCGGACGTATCTCCTGTCCTCTATCTCTCTCCTGTAGTCCTACATGCAGGGCGGACGTATCTCCTGTCCTCTATCTCTCTCCTGTAGTT
>NC_139626.1:18499387-18511887 GCF_964638095.1 Poromitra crassiceps
AGAGCATAGAGAACCTCATGCATTACTCAAAATGAAACGTCCAGGGTTTGTGTCTCCAAAAGCAACTAACGCTAACATTACATGCAAGGTAACGTGAAGCTAACGTAGCTAGCTGCGGGGCAGTCATGATCTATAAGGAAAATGAATGCGCACATTTACATAAAAGTCAACATCACATACGTGTCTTTTCTTTAATCTAGAGGCATCATTTTTCAGTCAAAAGTGAAACGACACAGATATGATGGCGTATAGTGAGGCTTTCCATGCCTCACTATAGAACTGGCCCCAATGCAAACAATTTTCAATTATTGTAATCTGTTAGTAGTTACATTACATAGAATATTTTTACTCACTGACTTTTTCATGTATACACGAGACTTTACAAAATGTTTGGTCATGGAAATTTGGTTTAAAGTAATGGAAAAGTCATGGAAATCCATTGGTCAAAATGTGTATGAACCCTGAAGGGTTAAATTTATGAGAGATTTCAAAAATATCGAGATATATATCGTGTATCGCGATATAGCAATATTCTTAGAGGCCATATCGCCCAGCCCTAGGAGAGACAGGTGAAACTTTCTTACAGCTCCTCACAGCAAAGTCTGTTCACCTCGTTTTTTTCTTTTGTTTATTATTACAGGCATTAACAGCAGCATACAAACAACAACTCTGGGGTTTTTATTGCTGTCATCACTATCGCTATTTTGTAATGGAACAGAAACGACAATAAGGCCGTTACTATAGTTGTCAGCTGCAGGACGGTATGTCAACAATATGGCGCCGTCCGGGGTTAGCGAATAAGGTCTATTGTTTCTCCACGGATTTGGAGGGAAATCTGCTGGATTGCTTCCCTATTTTTATTTATTTTTTATTTTGATGTAGAACTAAGTCATGTGAACAGAAATCTTTGAAATTGGTGCGGTATTCACCAAGATCGCACTAAACAAGCTTGTTTTTACCACTGATCAGATTATTCCATCATGACATTATTATATAGAGATATGATTTACCTCCTGCTTGATCCAAGTCCTATGTTCGCCCTCATATTTGTGCTTACTTTTACATTTCTCTGCCACGTTTAGAGCGAACCTGCCTAAAAAAGAAAATGTCGGAACACTCAACAGCAAAATTGCAATACCCCCCCCCATTTCCAAGGGGATTGGTTAGTGTTAGCTGCCTCTCTCTCTCTCTCTCTCTCTCTCTCTCTCTCTCTCTCTCTCTCTCTCTCTCCATTTTCCAAGGTATATGATTGGTTTGAATTGGTTGGCTCTCATACAGGAGCAGACACATACAGTAAGCATGGGTGTTAAACACACACACACACACACACACACACACACAATTTGATATGAATTGAAGAGCCGCATAAGAATGAGCAAAAAGCCGCATGCAGCTCACCAGCCTCAGGTTGGCCTCCCCTGAACTAGAGCGCTCCTGGCAAGTTGCTCTTCATGGCCACAGTGATATATCTCCTTCATCACCAATGTAAGTTTTCAAATGATGCATAATACTGTTTTATAAGAAAAACGTGTTTTTCCTTTTCTTCAATATTAAGTAGCATGCCATCAACTTTACTGGGAATTGAAGACAGCTATAGTGTACAGATGCATGTCGGAAGAATGAAAGAGGAGTGCAAAAAGGCCCATCCAAACATGGACGTCCTGAAGGAGAAAATGAAGAGGACCTTCGCTGAGAGAGCCCGCTTCATTCAAAGCCACTCCACCAGTGACATCCAAGAGTTCTCAAACCCTGCATGGAGTTAATGTACAAAGGTTTCACTTCGAATAAGTTACTCTCCAGACAAATTTGTAATTTATGGAAATAACCTATTCATTTGTAATCTTTTAGATTTTCTTTAAAATGGAGCAACTCTATGAAGTTGATGTGGACAAGAGGTTGTTGGAAGGATTTGGAAAAGCAGCCAAAAGGAGGAGCCTGGGGAAGGAGATTCTACTCCAACACCAGAGGGCGCTCTGCCAGGAATGTGAGGAGACACACAAAGGTATTTAGAATTGTATTTGAGGTCCTACAAATACGTTTTGCCATCATTGCTATAAAAACTGATCCAAGACCTCAGGACGTGCTGGTAAAGAGAACAGGTGCCCCGACCAACCAGAGGAGGCACTAGTGCAGCGACCAGGACTCATACCCCACCAGCTTATTATTACTATTTTAATGCTATTGTTTCATTACTACAGCAGAAAATCTAAGGGTTCCTTACAGCACTCCAAAATTTTCCTCAAGTAACCCCAAGAATGGGTTCTTCGAAGAACCTTTTCTTGAAGGTTCCTCAAGGAACTTATAGTTTTAACAGTGTACATAGTGGTACTTGGTCTGAACAGTTTGGGAACCTCTGCTTTATGGCACAACACTGGAAGAGGTCACGGTCCTCCAGAGCAAACAGAGCTAACGTTTCTGGAAATAGTGAAAAATCACTTCCAAGAGAATAGGAAAGAAGGGCTTATGGAAAATGTAGTGTTAATTTTGAGAAACACTGTTGCTAACAATAACACTGCATGAGATGGACGCTATCAATCATCAATCAATTAATTGAACTGATTTTGACAAAGATATGCCAATGTTTAAAAATCCTACACATAAAGTAACCAGCAGGCTTTGCAGTGATGCTAATCCAGTCTCAACAGGCTAGAAGCAGCAGAAAGAGGAGAGGAAGGTAAACAAACGGCAGACATGTTGTCTGAACTCACAGTAGGTTGACGGCGAGGCGGACGAGGCTTCTGGCTCCGTCTTCAGTTGTGTGTATCCCTATGGAAAGACACACACACACACACACACACACACACACACTTTTAAAATCAGTTTGATACCGGGGGTAAGATCAGCCAGGGATAGTGGAGAAACGCAATGTGATTGTGTGTGTGTGTGTTTGGATCTAGGTTTTCTTTTTTTGTTGAAAGTGAGAGAGAGAGAGAGAGAGAGAGAGAGAGAGAGAGAGAGAGAGAGAGAGAGAGAGAGAGAGAGAGAGAGTGTTCCCTGCATCTACAGTATGTGTTTGTGAGCATTTCTTTGTGTTAGAGTGTGTGAAGTTGTCTACATGTATGCATGGATCCCCCCCCGGGGCAGAACTCCCTGGCTGTTAGTGGACAGACCTTTGGTTTCAATATTTCATAATTACCATGCTTCTGCCGTTCACAGTGAGGGAATACACTGAGTGAGGGAATCGCTGGATATACCTCTCTCTCTCTCTCTCTCTCTCTCTCTCTCTCCCTGTCTGTTTCTGCCCCTCTCTCTCTTTCTGTCCTTCCGTCCCTGACTCTCTGATGGCAGGCCAGTGCAACAGAGACAGCTTATCCTCCTACAGGCACTCCAGCAGTGTGTGTGTGTGTGTGTGTGTGTGTGTGTGTGTGTGTGTGTGTGTGTGTGTGTGTGTGTGTGTGTGTGAGAGAGAGAGAGAGAGAGAGAGAGAGATGGGTGAAGCACAGACATGTGGAGACATACATGTAGCAGCAGGTTGTGTGAGCTGTTGTGACAGCAAAAGGTGGTCCAATGGAAGACAACCACCCTAAAGACAGTCAGTCCTCTGTGTCTTCCTGCACTATCTGCACCATGCTCTCTGTAAATATCTGTACATCGACAGACTGTACACACACAGACACAACACACACCTGTAAATACATTTGTAAGCTAGAAAAATAAAAAATGTGGTTTACACAGTGCCCACTTATCTATCTTTTTAACTGCAACGTCCACGTTATCTTTACTTATCTATACACAGCGAAAGCACTTTTCCCCCCCGTTTGTATCTTTCAGTTAATTTTACCTACTCGTATGTACTAGCGGAATACCCGTGCAGTGATGTACGACTTGTATGACGTGTGGAATTACCTCATTAAAAAATCTGTCTCCGTTAGGTCACCCGCAGGGGGCGCTCTTTGCACGTCCTTAAAGATTCAGCGTGATCACACTTACAATGGCATAGCTGTGGCCGAACAGCATTTTTACTCACTCACTCACTCACTCACAGAGACTTATTATATTATTGGATATTGGAGGTCTTCGGGTATGCCTGAACCCCCGGATACCTGAGGTCAGTTTGCTGCGGGTCCCTGGTCTCGGACAGTGAAATATCGGGTCCAGTAAGACTCGAGTGGACCCGGTGAGCAGTGTTGGGCAAGTTACTTTCAAAATGTAATACACTCTGTAATACACTCTGTAATACTACATATTACTAGTTACTTTCATTTGAAAGTAATAAGTTACTTTACAATATTACTTTGTGTGTAGAGTAACTCGTTACTTATTACACTACTTTTGCATTGCTTTTACCAAAACAACAGGAGCAGCAGAATGACATTGCCGCCCCGGAACCATCCCGAAAAATAATTTCAACCACCTTGAAATCAGTGTAAACAATCCAAAATTCTAAATGATATTATTTTCCTTTGTTATTGTCACCTATACTGGTTATTTGCATAAAAACACAGTTTGATTGGGAAATGATTGTATCTTTTTTAAATGTGCTTTGATTTAATCAAATGTAACTCAATTTGCAACTTGAGTTACTTGACAAAGTAACTAGTATAATATTACTGAAATCCTATAAGTAATAAGTTATATTACTGAGTTACTGCTAAAAGTAATATATTAAATGTAATATGTTACTTTTGTAATGAGTTACCCCCAACACTGCCAGTGAGCGGCAGTCACAGCTGTCAATCACCCCTTTTGATATTGTCAAATAACTCATTAAAATCATCACGTATGAGAAAGATTAGGACTGGAACCTACTACAGGTTTTCGGGTATGCCTGAATACCCAAGGACCAGAGTCACTTCTTTTGAATGGACCCGAGACCCGGGTCGGGTCTGGGTCCAACAGTTATGGGGTTTGTACGGGTCCAGGTCTCAGCTTTCTAATGAATAATGGTCCGGGTCTATCATTTTGGACCAGTGAAGACCTCTATAGCAGGGGATCCCAACCTTTTCCCACAAGAGATAGATAGATAAATAGATAGATAGATGATAGAGAGAGAGAGAGATAGATGATAGATCGAGATAGATACCGTAGATAGATAGATCAAGAGATAGATAGATAGAGATAGAGAGAGAGATGATAAATCAAGATAGATAGATATATAGATAGATATATCAAGAGATAGATAGATAGATAGATAGATAGATAGATAGATAGATAGATAGATAGATAGATAGATAGATCAGTGTTAAGGCAACCAGCAGGCCAGACAGATGGTGATTCATGATAAAACAGTTTCCACTATAGACAGCTACCTGGCAACCGCTCTCTGTCTGTATCATGTTTTCCTTTAAACCTGGGCAATTAAAATACCTCTCCCTCAATAACAGGGGCGAGAGGAGAAAACATGCGGGAGATGCAACTCTCTGTGCTTAAAGCTATCGTGCCAAACGGCGTTGCCATGGTAACTGTGGACCGTGGAGGCGGGGAAAAGAGAAAAAAGGAAGTTGGCTCTGGCTCTTAGGGAGAAACACATTAGACGCACCTCGGACTGTCCCCATCTGAACTATGCCCAATGCTGTCTTCCTGTGTGTGTGTGTGTGTGTGTGTGTGTGTGTGTGTGTGTGTGTGTGTGTGTGTGTGTGTGTGTGTGTGTCCGCGCGAGAGTGTAAGTGACAGGAAAACACAACAAAGTGTGACAAACAGGAAAACACAACAACAAATAAAAAAACACAACGGCAAATAATAAAACCCAACTAATTGCAAAACAAATTAACAAAAGAGAAAACAAAACAAATCAGAAATCACAACAACAAAACAGAAAAGACTAAAGCTGCCTCCACATGATGGAGTGATCTTCTCTTCTCTCACTGCGAGGTACTGGAGAGCAGAGAAAGCTCAGCGCTAAGTAGGTCAAAGTTTAAATCATTTGAACTTTGACCTCAGCACAAGGTGGCAAATCTGAGTGGTGCACGACGCCAAGGGCTGCTGCATAGTGACAGAGGCACGCTCTCCCCATAGAAAACAACGGCACAGCGGGCGCACAGCTGTTTTAGCACGGATCTTGTGTGGGGGGGCTTAACTTCTACCGGAAATCTTTAGAAAGTGTTTTGTCATTTGCGTTGTGTTTTTTGTTTGTTTGTTTGTTTGTTTGTTTTTACCAGCCGCGACAGCGAGGCTGGTATTGTTTTCACCTTGTGAGTCTGTGTGTGTGCGTGCGTGCGTGCGTGCGTGCATGAGTGTGTCATATAGGCAAATGGCCCCTAGAGACACCTATAGAGAACCGCAGTCCGGAAGTATTCTTCCGGGTTCGTCAGGGGAAAAGTGAATGGGGTTTTAGAATGGGGATTTCACTTAAATGCCTAAAATAAGGTCTGTGGCTAACAAAAGTTTATGGGAATGTGAATTTGGGTTCAGCAGGATAATCTTCACAAACGTTAATAACTTTTATGACCATATTACCAGAAGCTGCAAAGCGGAAGAGCCAATCAGCGACTGCGCTGTGATTGACGGCGCAAGTTGGCCAATCAGGAACGCCACTAGCACTGCACTAACAAAACAATAATGGCCGCCTCCTTGCCTGATCGTCTCGAGGAGGAATGTCAGCGTTTGTCTAGTTTAAAGAGCCATAAAGTGCAGTTATTGCAGAAATAGACTCAATAACAACAATTAAACAAGAGTATCGCCGCAACCGCGGAATTTCTCGGCGGAAAATATGTTTTTGCCATTCTCCTGAGTGGATTTGGGTTTGACTGGATCCGACGCTGATTGGCTGAAGGAGTTGTCTGTCAAGGCAACTACGCCCAGGGCCCGAAATTAGAGCCCGCCACCCACCAATGGCCGGCATATTTTAGCTTTGGCGAGTTAGGTTTGGCGTCTCTCCGCCACGTGGGGGGTCGCAAAATAGTCGTCATGTAATATTAAAACTGTGTGTAGCCGCCTGTGTCCCCCTTAGCGTCTTTTTCCGACTGTTAAACGCTGGGAGTGCGCTGGGGAGCGCTGATCCCAGCCACAATATACAAGGAAGCAGTCTGAAATTAACGTTAGTTCAGTGCGGTAGTATAACACGAGTGCTTCCTGAGGCTGTTCCATTCTGGCTCTCCCGTATAGGCTACCAAACGTGACTCTGGAATGAAATGCAGTCGTCAATTTAGCGGAGGTAAATTGACAGCCTAACGTCGGGCGAATCAATCAATCAATGAATCAATCGCTCGCACTTGTTGCCGACACTCATATGATACAGTATATATGAGGAGATAATAGTTATGTGTGTTTTGGTGCGCAGCTGGCTAACACGAGTGCTTTGTGAGACTGTTTCATTCTGGCTCTGCCGTATAGGCTACCAAACATGACTGGAGTGGAATGGAATGCAGTCGTCAATTTAGCGGAGGTAAAAAGCGTCTTTTAACCTCTGCTAAATTGACAGCCTACATCGGGCGAATCAATCAATGAATCAATCGCTCGCGCTTGTTGCCGAGCTCGTATGATGAGGAGATGAATCAAAATGCTTACCACCAATAAAGCCGGAGCGGAGAACGAGTGCAGGAGAGCTAACGCAGGTGCCAGGTGTGAGTGGGAGAGAAAGGTCCGTAGCCCAAGTTGTGCGCTGTCTGCAGTGCACTGAGACTGTCGCAGTTATTACTTTTAGCTGCGTTGTTTTTTTTTTACAACAATTTAAGCTCAAGATTGACTTGACATGTATTGATAGGATTGACTTGACACGTATTGATTAATCAATCATCAATCAATATATTAAAATAATTTGCTTCAAATTTTACTCTGGCCTCTTATTTAAGTGTGTATTCTTCAACGTAATACCTTATCTACTTGGAATGTACTGAAAAAAATTGATATATATGGATATATGTGACACAAAAATGTGTTGTTGTTTTTTGGCCGGTAAGAAATATGCTTGGCGGGTAGATGTTTTCCATCTACCCGGCGGGTAGTACCCGCCACTGGCCGGTGGGTCAAAAAGTTAATTTCGGGCCCTGACTACGCCCGTCCATGCTCCTGCCCCTGCTAAGGACTGGGTGAAGAGTTGGGGCCAGACCGTCACGCAGAACCAAATGAAATGTGAGTTCAGGTGACGGGCTGGTTTACCAGGCTACACATTCAGGACGATCCCATCACACTTCACAGCCACCATATATCACATACAGACGGCTTGGTGCCCCGAGCAGCAACGCCAACACACACACAGATCATCAAGCAGAGCCCATCACACTGAACACACTCCAACTCCCAGGAGCCTTTGCTGCTTTGTGTGTGCTTGTATGCTATACTGTCACATGTATACAGCAGGTCCCTATGGAGCGGCTGCAACTGCTCTGTTTGTTCTTGGCTAGTAAACAAGCTGATTCTATCGCACATTCGGCATCAAAGAAAATCCACAAAGAAGAGACGCGTGTAAACATCTTCACAGGCCTGATGTTGCTTGTGTATGAGGAGCGATGCAATTTGTTCCCCTGACAGTGTTTGCCTTGGTCTTTGTTCTTAATTATGGTTTTAATTGATATTGCTAATTGGTATTGTCCATCATTCGGGCCTTCTCCGCTTTTCCCGCACCACCTCCTTCCTTCCATTCGCTCCTTTTAATTTCCTCCACACAACCCCCATCTCTCCCTCTGCATCTCTCTCTCTCTCTCACACACACACACACACACACACAAACAAACAAACAAACACACACGCACACACAAATAAAACACACGCGCGCGCACGCACGCACGCACGCACACACACACACACACACACACACACACACACACACATACACAAACAAACACACACGCACACACACCCTTGAAGCGCAATGTGATGCATTACAGGCAGGCACATTATAAGTTACTCAGAAGCTATAGGACAACTTCACACTTTGAAGAGCAATGAGACATAATGTTACACTCCCCAGTGTTTGATTGAATGTCTTGAGGATTTTTGTGTGTCTTTGTGTGGTGTAATGTAAAAAATCACTCACAATCTTGCCTAGCACAGCTTTAATACTGCCTCATTGACTGTACATTTACACCAAATTGTGCAATAACTCCTATGATGCCTCCCATCTAACCCCATGCAAAGGTATCTATTGTACAGTATCATCTAACGGTTAGAATGTAACGAGTATTAGCCAAAGAGAGGCGGAGGAAAGGGGTGATGAGACATCAAAGCAGACTACAGCTGAAAGTGAATGGAGACCTGTAGCCTAGCCATGGAGAATTGGCTGAAAAGGAACGCTAAAAGACCTTGTCCCATGTCCACGGGAGCAGCAGAACCTGCCTTTCAAAACAGCACAGCAGGTGAAGGCCGAGTCCCGGCGGTCCAAAGCAGATCCAGGGCCTCAAGTGGAGCGATGTTTAGCAGAGCAAACAGTAGCGTTAGCGGTGCTAGCCTCGCAGCTAGTAGTCAACACGGCGCTTGCGCTGGTCAAAGTGATGGTGAATCCGAGCCCGAAGGCCAAGATGTCCCAGGAAAGTCCAGAGATGATTAAAAAGCTAGAGCTCTGGTCTGACTGTGTTGACAAGGACAACACACAAGTCTTGCCATCACTGCATGACTTTTTGTGTGCAAATGAACTCAGGCTTACTGACAGTAGCTGTGTTTCCATTACAGTTTTTATATATATATTTCTACAACTTCGACAATGTACAATTGCGACTTGTAGGCGTTTCCATTGAAGTTGAGTTTGGTCTGACGGCGCGCACACCTGAACGCAATTCCCGTTACCAGCAGCTGCCACAGTGATTACGCACGGGGATCTGCCCCATATCCCGTCCCCTGCATGCTCAAATCCAACCAATGGTCAATGCAAATCACAACATGAAGTTACAACGCATATAAACGAGCCTGATTATCAATTCAAAAGAAAATTAGTGGCAACATGTTACTGGCTGCAGGGAATGCAGTGAGATGGAGACTGAGATGGAAGGGGGGGAAGGCTGATTTGGTGCAATAATCGGAATGTCGTGTATTATAATTATAACATTGCACCTAACACGTGTGTAATGTATTACTCACAGTCACTGTATTCACTTCAGACGGGGCTTGTCCCGTTACAAGAGAGTCAGCAGCACCGCACCGGTGTGTGCTTTTCATCCCCTCATCTCGCCGCTGTGCTTAATGCGCGCACTCAGGCAGCCTGTCACCATGGACCGATTTCTGCCATTAAACATGATCTATTTTCCCCGGCTCCGCTTTTGCACAACACTCGTCTTTCTGCTAGGTAGCGTTGTTTCAAAGTTTTCCACTTGCTGCGGAGGTTTTGCCACGGCTTATCAAACCCTTTCTCCCTCATTTTCCGCTCCTTTTCCAAAGGAGAAGATGGGTCACATGACGTGCCAATGCGGAAAAAGTGTTTCCATTACACTTTTGCGATAAACTGCTATTTCAAAATTTACGTGTTTCCATTACCCAATTTCTATTGCGATATTTAGATTTTGCGCATTTCTGAGGGTAATGGAAACACGACTAGTGTCAAATGCAACATAAAAACACACCTCAGTGAGCTGGCTGTGCAATTACACAGGTACTTTCCCAAAACAGACAACACAAACAACTGGATTCGTAATCCATTCTCTGGATACTCTTCATGCCACTTGCCAACCTCAGAGCAGGAGAGTCTAATTGAAATATCTACAAACAGGGCTGTAAAAGTGGAGTTTAACCACAAGCCACTGCCAGACTTTTGGAGTGCACTGTGCACAGAGTATCCTGCCCTGGCACATCGTGCTGTTAAGACCATAATGCCCTTTGCAACAACATACAGTATATGTGTGAGAGTGGCTTTTCAGCCCTCACTGGCATGAAAACTAAGTTCAGGCACAAACTGTGTGTGGAAAATGATTTGAGACTGAAACTGTCTCCCATTCAACCCAAAATTGCAGAGTTATGTGCATCAAGTCAAGCACACCCCTCACATTAGTCTGTGGTGAAAAGTCTATTCATTTTTATTTTCTGTATTTTTTCCAGAGAAGTCATTTGTACTTAGCTGATGTGCATGTCACGTGTTATCAGGGATGCAAAGTAGTCACATTTAGGTGACAGTCACCTTTTTTAAATCCCAAAATAGGGCTCTTAAGATTTGAGTTGTTTGTTCCTGCCCTAGTGTGTGTGTGTGTGTGTGTGTGTGTGTGTGTGTGTGTGTGTGTGTGTGTGTGTGTGTGTGTGTGTCTGTCACCTGTCATGTAAACAAAAGCGAATTTGTTTGCATCCCTGTGAGAGGGCTTTTTACAAGGCTGAATGAAGAGAAAACCTTTTTCCATATTTTGTCATTCATACTGTGAGGTACTTGAGGTATTGTGCATGTTAGTTGTTATGAGAGGACCCTTTTTTCCATATTTTATTTGAGACTTTTCCAGAGAAGTTTGTGCTTTAGGTATTATGCATGTCTGTTATGAGGATATTTTTTACCATGCAAAGGTATCTACAGTACTGTACAGTATCATCTAACCCCATGCAAAGGTATCTACAGTACTGTATAGTATCATCTAACCCCATGCAAAGGCATCTACAGTACTGTATAGTATCATCTAACCCCATGCAAAGGCATCTATTGTACAGTATCTTCTAACCCCATGCAAAGGTATCTATTGTACAGTATCATCTAACGGTTAGATGATACTGTACAATAGATACCTTTGCATGGGGTTAGATTCTAACCCCATGCAAAGGTATCTATTGTATCTATCTATAGCCACAGCATCCAAAACGCTGGCTTTTCTGTTCTGATCTCGTTACCCACCGCTCGTCGGTTCAAATATTTCCCGGGAGGAGAGCTTCACAACACAAAGCAGAGAGCAGAGTGTCTGAGCTCACCTGCCTGGGCTTCACAACACAAAGCAGAGAGCAGAGTGTCTGAGCTCACCTGCCTGGGCTTCACAACACAAAGCAGAGAGCAGACTGTCTGAGCTCTCCTGCCTGGGCTTCACAACACAAAGCAGAGAGCAGACTGTCTGAGCCCACCTGCCTGGGCTTCACAACACAAAGCAGAGAGCAGACTGTCTGAGCTCACCTGCCTGGGCTTCACAACACCAAGCAGAGAGCAGAGTGTCTGAGCTCACCTGCCTGGGCTTCACAACACAAAGCAGAGAGCAGACTGTCTGAGCTCACCTGCCTGGGCTTCACAACACCAAGCAGAGAGCAGACTGTCTGAGCTCACCTGCCTGGGCTTCACAACACAAAGCAGAGAGCAGACTGTCTGAGCTCACCTGCCTGGGCTTCACAACACCAAGCAGAGAGCAGACTGTCTGAGCTCACCTGCCTGGGCTTCACAACACAAAGCAGAGAGCAGACTGTCTGAGCTCACCTGCCTGGGCTTCACAACACAGGCCTTCAGTAGAGCAGCCAGCAAAATCACTCCACTTCACACTCGGCAAGTTTGGTGAAACAGAAAGGAGAAAAAGTGCACTTTGTACCCTCCCCCCTCCACCACACACACACACACACACACACACACACACACACACACACACACACACACACACACACACACACACACACACACACACACACACACACACACATTGTTAGATCTAGGGCTGTGCAATAAAATCGATATGGCAATATAA
>NC_139626.1:18516887-18529387 GCF_964638095.1 Poromitra crassiceps
AGTGGTCGTTTTTTCTTTCCAGCGCCTGGGGACTATCATTGGACCATCATTGGACCAACTTCAGATGTTGTCGTCACTGGTCGGATGACGATCTTCTGCATGTTTTTAGTGGGGGGTTATGTACGGAGGAACCCCCTGGGGGGTACGGGGAGAACATGCAAACTCCACACAGAAAGGCCCTTTCGACGAGATAGCCCACCTGGGCAGTAGGCACTGAAGATATGGGGGGGTCACAACTCCAGCGCCCACAGCGTCCCAGGCGAGAATCGAACTCAGGACCTTCTAGCTGTGAGGCGACATCGCTACCGACTGCGCCACCGTACCCCTTTACCGGGTTGTCTGGAGGCAGCCTCCTGGTCCTCTGCTCTGGAGGTCGCGCAGTGAGCCAGCAAGCGAGTACGCACTCAACAGTAATGTATTTACATTATATTGTGTGTGTACATGGACTGCTATTGAAACAGGACCGCTAGGTTTCAGATTTGTCTGGTAAAATACATTGTTTTGCGGTGTGGACTGCTCTCTCGCGTTGCCCCAGTCACAGATCACCTCGTTATTATGGATCCCACTCATTTGGGGGCAGAATACGCTGATAGATTTGGGGCAGAACACACTGGATCTCACTAGATTTGGGGGCACACCATGCTGGATCCCACTAGATTTGGGGGCACACCATGCTGGATCCCACTAGATTTGGGGGCACACCATGCTGGATCCCACTAGATTTGGGGGCACACCATGCTGGATCCCACTAGATTTGGGGGCACACCATGCTGGATCCCACTAGATTTGGGGGCACACCATGCTGGATCCCACTAGATTTGGGGGCACACCATGCTGGATCCCACTAGATTTGGGGGCACACCATGCTGGATCGCACTAGATTTGGGGGTAGAACACACTGGATCACACTTAATTTGGGGGCAGAACACGCAGATGTGAGTTATAATCATTGGAATGCCTTCTGAGGGCAGCATTCAGTATCATTGGTTCTCACGCACGTCCAATCAGTGAGAGCGGGAGGCGGGTTCATTGGAATTATGCATTCATGGACGCAGCCATATTGCATCGAGTCTGTTCCCATTCAGAAGGGCTGAGCAGCAGAGACACCTGCCAGGTAAAACTTTTCAAACTGTTTGTTTAATCAGAATAAGACAGTTCAAAACATCTCTAAACAGTTTCAGCATAGCAGACTAGCTAGCTAGCTAGTTTGCTAGCTATAACGCTAGCTAACTTAAAAAGTGCTAACTTCATTTAGGTAGGCCTAATGTTAGCTAGAGTAGCTAGCAAAGGCTAGCATAGCTAGCTAGATAGTCTGCTATGTTGAAACTAGCTGTTCAGCTTAAATGTGCAACTTCTCTGCCTTGAATTGCAGTGTTTTTAAAATTGTTTCAATCGTGGCTAGCAAGCTAGCAAGGCTCCACAACTCCAAATACAATCAGATAATACTATATAGGCCTACATGCAACAACAGTACTTTGTTGTTCCCAGGGCAGTTTTCCTGCTCCCAGAGGGTCCAGAAACAATGCTGCTCTCAGAGCAGATTATACTTTATACATGCAACGACAGTAATTTGCTGTTCCCAGGGCACTTTTCCTGCACCCAGAGGGTGATGAACTTGATCTACTGTAATTATTGTAGTAAAATGACATGATGGTTGTCCATGATCAATATAAGTGATATCAGCATAGCAATCATTCATTGTGTGTATAGATGTGCGTGCTCTACGTTTGTGACACAATTATGCTCTCTGGTGCCCATGCAGTGTGTGTGAAAGAGATCTGCCACAGGACTCCCACTCACACCTTGGCTCATGCATGCTGATGTGTGTGTGTGTGTGTGTGTGTGTGTGTGTGTGTGTGTGTGTGTGTGTGTGTGTGTGTGACAGTTCAACCTCAACTGGAAAACTTCCAGAGAGAGAGAGAGAGAGAGGGGGGGGGGGGGGGGAGGGGGGAGAGAAGGAGAGCGAAACAGAGGCAGACAGAAAAAGACTTTTAATGGGGTCCTTCAAATTGAAAAGAATTCGCCCCTGGATGTGAGAATCCAATTCCCTCCAATCCGATGGGATTGGCATTGAGCAGGGTAAATAAGGATGGATTGTTTGTCCGTTAGCCCGCTGTGGCGTGAATCCACTGCTTAAATGGAAAGTGACAGATATGCCCCCTCCCCCTTCTCTCTCTCTCTCTCTCCACTTCTCCTGCCCCCCTCTTCATTCTCTCTCTCCCCTCACAGTTCTCTCTCTTTCTCTCCATCGCTTCGAGTACGACAACTACTCCTAATGAGGAAGCTAAAGTCACCTACACCCACTCTCCTCCCCCACTGCCCCCCTTCCACCACACACACACACACACACACACACACACACACAGGGACTAAATCTTCTTCTGTGCTATCTGTGGTGTAACAGACAGCGCCACTTTGTTTCTCAATGGGGGAAAAAGAACGTTGGGGCGAGAGGAGTAACTTTTTTCTGCCGCCGTGATGCAACCCGGTGTAAACTCCCGGCCAACGCACGCACACACACACACACACACACACACACACACACACACACATGCCCACACACACACACACAAGCCCTAAAGGGCTCGACAATTTTCGACAAGGACCGGGGCGGCCTGAAAAGAGATAACAAAAATAGACCATTTTCACAACAGCCATGTTGTGTCTCAAGGCAGGGTAAACACACGTGTAACCAATAACATTAATTAGGGCCTCAACACTGAACACCTAAATGGAATGGAAGTTGGAAAGCATCATCAGTGCTAGTGGTTACACGTGTGTTTACCCTTGCCTTGAGACACAACATGACTGCTGTGAAAAGGGTCCATAGAGGGGGAAGGCCGGCCGGGGAGAGGGAGGATGAGAAAAGGTTACCAGAAGGAATGTTAGAGAAGAGGCACGACGGTGAGCGGCCAAGTGAGGATGATTTGGACGACAGAAAAAAGAAAACACGCACGCACGCACACGCACGCACAGACAAACACACACGTACAAACACACACACACACACACACACACACACACACACACACACACACACACACACACAGGGAAGCGAATGGAAAAGGCAGACAGACTCAAAGGCGTGCAAACGCACAGGTGGACCCGCAGCGCTAATGATCTGTGACTTGCTGTCGATATCTGAGGGTGCCAGCCGGCTCCCCCGCGGGTGTGTGTGTGTGTGTGTGTGTGTGTGTGTGTGTGTGTGTGTTTGTGGGTGTGTGTGTGTGTGTGTGTGTGTGTGTTTGTGTGTGTGTGTGCCTTCAAACGAAAGCCGAGACAGATGTCAATACTGTACATTGAGCCCAGCTGCGCGTGCGTGCGTGCCTCCTCTCTCCACGGCAGCTCTAGAGATGGAATACCGCTTCACAGTCGCTTCCAGGAAGTCCCCAACTCGCCGACGAGAGCGCCGTGATCACGTGACAATGCAGTGGCGGCGCATTAGCCGAGCCGCCACTTAGCTGGGCTTTACACCGGGGCAACGCCGCATGTCTAATTGTCTGTAAAATGTAATTAAACCAAACTCCCCTGGGGGTCGAGTGCATCGAGGAAATCAATTCATGCAAGGCAAATGACTGGCTTTCTCTCTGTGTGTGTGTGTGTGTGTGTGTGTGTGTGTGCGTGCGCGTGCGTGTGTGTTACAACCATTCATATGTGCGAGTGTGAATCCGAGACAAAAGAAACCGATCGATCGCCTTAAGACCTTTTATCGCTCGGTCATTGGAATCCAATTATACGCCCCGTGTCCACACCCATATCTCTGACACGGAGGGAAAACGATATCACCCGTGGTACCGTGGTACCCCCCATAAAAACAAGTAGGCCAGCACTCCAGAATGTCCTGTTAAGATTTAATGGTCATCTGGGACAGACAGAACACAACGAACGTTTCAGCGTCAAGCCCTCATCAGCGTGTAAGAGGCCATAATAAAAAGAAGTAGGTGAGTTTGGACAGTGGTACACCCCCCCCCCCCACACACACACACCATCCCCAAATCCCATCCCCTACCCCCGCGCGTCCGACACACCGACGCGTAACCTCTTTAGCCGTCCAGCCGGGGAACAAGATTGACTGAGCGCCTAACAGGACGCGAGCGGCCGCTGACGGCTGCCTGATGAGCCATGATAGCGCGCGAGGTGTCCGAAGCAGAGATAGAGAGGGAGCGAGCGAGAGACTTTGACAGAGACAAAGACAGAGAGGAGAACGAGAGAGGAGGCCGCGTCTCAGCGGACGCCATCGATCGGGCCTCTCCCGCAAGAGACGCCGCAATGTCAAGTCAAGTTACGCCGTCTCTCGTTCTCGCTCTCTATCTGTCCGCCTCCATCGCTCTCCACTTTGCCCTCAGCATCGCCCACCATCCTTCCCTGGGCCATGAAGTCGTGTTGCCTTCAAGTCATATCGGAAGAAACGAGAATAAATGTGCCTGCTTTTTCCGGCCCATGATGATGATTGGATCTTTATTATGTCCAAACCAGCTTGTGCAAATGCACAAACTTCCACCCGTGCACCATGAGCCAGATGTACAAAACTCTGTGTCAATTCAACATTACAAATCTTGGAAAATTGGAAACATTTCTTGAAACACTGCTTACTTGGTATTCCCCCCTTTTTTCTGTTTTATAAATCTATCTTGAAACTGTGTGTTTAACCTGGTTTGGACACACAATTCAGACTTGTTCTCTGTTGCATAGGCAGCGTCCTCTCTAGGTTGGCTTTACATGGTGAAACTTACGCAACTGGTTGCAAATTGCAAATTGCATGAAACATAATTTTCATGCAACAGATACACGAAGCAATTCAAAAATAATCAAGTCTCATGCAACACGGTCGTTTATTTCACTAAAACAAACGAGCTAGATTGGTATTATGTCATCTGTCACATTGTTTTCTTGTTTTACAGTATATATTATATCAAGTGGGGAGTGTCATTGGAACTTGCATCTTTGTATCTTCATATCTTCATTCATATCGTTTTCTAGCTGGATAATATCAATTTGGACGTGTTGGGGTTTTCTTCTGGCACTGGCTGGCTACTTTCTTTCATGATGGCTGTCCCGGAGAATAGGAAGAGAGCCATCAGTGCATTCATAGTATTAATAATAGTATTAATAGCATAAACTTGTTCAAACTACATTCTTGCCTGTAATAGACTATTGGCACATACTGTAATATACTTGCATGCTGCCTTCTCCTTGCTAAAGAAGCTAGGCAGTGTTTGGCATGCTTCTCTGTGCTTCATCACTAACGCCAAGTGACTTACTCACCACTGTGTGCTATATCAGCGGTTTTCAAACTGTGAGGCGTGCCTCCTCTGGGGGGCGCAAGAGAGCTTCAGGGGAGGCGTGACGCAATGGGGGGGGGGGGACAGAAGAAGAGGGAGGGAAAAAATTAACTCTGGTAGCTAACTTCAGCTATGCATGTGGTAGTGGAGCAAAATCAAACGTTATTTAGTACCTATAAGAGAGGAGACAGCGTCTGGTGCCAGCAGACCCTGATTATTTATCATTTGGATTTACATCGTTTGGTCCCGAGGACGCTCCCCTCCTGCCACAGTGTGTGCTAGCAAATGACAGTATGCCCCACCTCTCCAAAAAGGCTATAAAAGTCCTCATCCCCTTCAGATCAACATACCTGTGTGAGTGCGGATTTTCCGCATTGACCAAGATTAAAAGCAAGTACGTGTCAAGACTGCAGGTAGAGGATGATCTGCGTTTTCTTTGTACAGTGTGTCCATCACGTGTAAGGCCGTGTGTCCATATAGCTTCTTTTTCTGACATTTACATGCTGGAGGGACGCTGGGGAGCGCTGACCCTAGCGCACAATACGCAAGGAAGCAGTCTGAAAGTAACGTTAGCTCCACAGCGGTAGCTAGCTTGATAGCTGACAGCTAACATTAGCTAACAACACACGTACGGTGATTTAGTGCAACACTCACCAGATCAGTGTCCAGTCACTCTGCTCGCACAATTAAGCCTTTCTGTCTCTGTTGTGATTGTTTTCCTCCTATGATTAGTTGGATGAAACGGTGCGCCAACGTATTTCTGAAAAGTTCCGATATTTTCAACTGGAAGCGGGCGCACAAAAAAGCCGGGGCGCTCTGAAAATAGACGCTGGGCGCAGAGCAGAGCACGTCCGTATGCGCCTGCCTACGCTTTCTCCTCATTGGAAACAACTGAAAAAAGGCACTGGAGCTTAGAAAAAGAAGCCATATGGTCACACGGCCGAACACGTGTAACACATTCTCATTCTGGTCATCCTGGACGCAGAAGTGAACAGATGCTGGTCGAGAGCGGCTTCGAGGGCAGCTGTTCCAACTACAGATTGTTTCTTTTTCTTTTTTCCTGTATGCGCACATGACGGAGAATCACATCGAGAGCCTTGACGAGCGTTAATGACTCATATCAGCTGGCGGGGCGGAGTTTCTGCACGCAGACAAAGGGATATTTCTCCCCGTGGAAAACATATTGAGAAGGTAAGCACTGTCCATCTGCTTATATCACTGAGATTATAATGATACGAAGTGGGTTGAAAATGGGCAAAGACTTCCTTTAAAAATCAACCAATGAGTTTGTTGTGAGGACACCCTGGCCTGTGAGGGAGCAGGAAAACAGAGGAGGGTGAGGAAGAGAGAGCAGGAGGATTAGGCCCAGTCCTCCAGTCCATTCCTCTCCACTCCTCCATCTCCCTTCCCTCACTCCTCCTGCTCTCCCGCTCTCACTGCTCCTTCCTGTTTTCGGCTCGTGACGGCAAAAGAAAATCACCCTCTCCTCTCTCCGCTCGGCCCTCTTACATCACCCCCCCCCCCCCCCCCGTCCAAATAATACAACAATAACGCGGCACATTCATCTCCACAATTGGCCAGTGTCACAGATAAAAATTCAATTGGATTCTTTCCCTCCTATTCGATTGTGAGGAGTGGCCCCGGTACGCTCTCAACAGTGTGGGAGGAGGAAACACGGGGGGAGAAGGCTTTCAGGGGTTTCGGGGTAACATGGCACCGAGATCTGAGCGCTGAGCGATTACACCGCGGCGGTTCATCGCGGCGAGCTTTAGCCGCCCGCGAATAGCATTAGTGCAGCTGGGTGGGCCACGCGCTTTTGGGGGGGGGGGGGGGGGGGGGGGGGCGGTGGCTCTCACTCGGGTTAAAATCCAGGGAGCATCATCGATTACGCCAGTATCGCATGTAGAGGCAGAGGGACGTCTTCGTCGCGGGTGTGTAGCGTTCTTCGCGCACGTGCGTAAACGCAATTATTACATTGCCGCCGTCTGCCATCATCGTTCTCGCTGGGAAAGAATGGCTGCAAAGTGCTGTAGGCACACACACACACACACACACACGCGCACAGGCTCTGTTCTCCCCGGCCCGGGCAGCCACTCACTTTATTCTGCAGCAGGTAATCGCAGGATGACAAGGTGCGGGCTGCTCTGATTTACTGCACCAGCATGCCTGGGGGGTCAAAATGGAAAAGTGATAAACAAGAGAGAGCGAACGCACCCCCCGCAGCCGCGTAGACGTGTGCAAGAGAAATGTGCTGTATGTATACGTGTATGTGCATCTGTGTGTGTGTGTGTGTGTGTGTGTGTGTGTGTGTGTGTGTGTGTGTGTGTGTGTGTGTGTGTGTGGTATACGTACATAAATCTTAGACGGGGACAGAGGAGGAGATGAGTTTTTTTTATTCTGGGTTGTATAAGAGTGTGACATCGTAATGGGGAGATATAGACCGATATATGGGTTCACCGATATTATATTATACATATAAGCACACACACAAAATCAGCCACCTCTGATACGATGGATGTGATGCAGTGTGATTGATACATATTCATTAAAGAATTGATCAACCACTGCTTGTCTATGTGATTGATTTTGATTTCAATATGCATGACTATCAGTTCAGTTCAGTTTACACAATCAATTAAAATACGCACGCACGCACGCACGCACACACACACACACATACACACACACACACACACACACACACACACACAGACTGATACTGGTCTTGCAGTACCAGAACCTGCCGTCACAGGGACAGCTTCTACCCAGCTTCAATGAGACCCGAAAGCCCTCCAAAATCAGGACTTTTCTACCACGGACACAACTTGCATCTACTTATTACATAGACATTTATGGACTTTTATCGATGGACTTCACTATGTCACTTTAAAAGTCTGTTACTTTGCACTTTATAATTTGTCATTTATAATTTGAAGATTGTCTTTCTGTCTGCTCCATGATCTCTATTGCTGTGATCTTACACAAAGACAAATTCCGCATTTGTAACATGTTTACTCGCGATGGCTATTACAGTCAATAACCTGGAGTCTTGAATCTTGAGTTCTGTTGGGCTAGCCTGCTCATCCAAAAATGACGATATACAGTATTGACTCTGATGGACTTGACAAATATGCGTATATAACTGGCTGCTATTTTCTTGCAGTTCTCTCTTGATTTTTTTAATATCTCACTTAGACTGCCTGATTAAAGGAAGGCTATATAAAAAAAGCTTAAACACCACAGACACACACACACACACACACACACAGACACAGACACAGACACACACACACACACACACACACACACACACACACACACACACACAACCATCCTACTCATGCCTGCCATCTCCAGCGGACCACATGGTTGTGAAAACACATGGGCGCATAAACAATACACTCCCTCCACTGTACTTACTGTACCACACTTCAGGCCGCCCACTGGCACTGGCCTCCTCTCTCTCCAGCTCCTACTGTATAGCTATGACTATAGACATTTAGCACACAGGGATATCTCACTTTGTTTGTTTGTTGTTGGTTTACAATGTTAATCCGCCAGGGAAGCCGGGTGGGGAAACAAATATAGCGGTTTGTTTGGGTTGGAAATAGCCGTGGCGTGGGCGTGTAGGCGGCGGCATCCGGCGATGCGATCAATAAGGGAGGCGATTGCTCATGCTGGTGGACTCCTTGACAACAGGAGGGCTTTCTCTGACACATGGAAGGGAGGAGGAGAAGAGATGGAGAAGGGGGCGGGATGAGGGGGTAGGGGAGGAGGGAGGAGGAGAAGAGATGGAGAAGGGGGCGGGATGAGGACATAGGGGAGGAGGGAGGAGGAGAAGAGAGCGGGGGGTATATGAGAGGATGGAGAGGAGAAGGGATGAGGGGACAAGGAGAAGTTGAGGCGCGATAGGAACAGGTTGGTGCTGGAATGTGTCGGCCGGTGGAGGTTGGCAAGAGTTGGCAAGAGTGACGATTGGTTAAGCTTAGGGTAAAATATCAGGCCAGGCCAATACACAGGCAGAGTCGTCCCTTCGGCCGATCCATTCTAACACCAACCATAGGGACATGGCAGGCCGTCCTCACAAGAAAAACAAAAACATTGGTTGATTTTCAAGGGGGTTATGATGTTTACAAATGCGACCTCTTGCGGTCGTGTGAGTGCATACGGCAGAGTCGGGAGCTGTAACCAGGAAGTAGCGGCGACCTCTGGCGGTCTTTAATGTAACAACGACAGTCTTGCGTGGCTTGCTGGCACATAAGGGTGCAGGGGTGCTAACTTCCTTGTCTTTACAGCAAGTGGCGGGTTCACGTCCCAACATGGTCCCGTTTTAACCGTAACCCAAACTTAACCAAGTTGTTCTGGTAATTAACTGGTGTGACGTGGTTCAAATCAACCGTGTCCCACGCGAGGTGTATCCCCTGCACGCACTGTTTCCTCATATATGTTGTTTTGGCAGGTTGGAACTTCTTCTGTCATTTGGATATGAGGACGTGTTGGGCATGGAGAAATGGATAGAAGAGCAGCTAGGGAGGAGAGGAAAGAGGGGATGGGAAAAGAGGAATAGAGAGACAGCAGAAAGGAGGGTGATGAGTGTAATGGGAGAATAGTGGTTGCACTGGGGCAGCACTGTGAACGTGTCAAACTCTGAATGTGTAAGACTATTGAGCTCGCTCCACTTTCCCCCATTTAAATAAAGGTAGGAGGGAGAGAGAGAGAGAGAGAGAGAGAGAAAGGGAGCGAGAGAGAGAGAGTAAGACAGCAGGCAGAGCGAGCAAGGGATGGAAGGATGAGTTGACAGTCTCGGGAGAGCGCTCGTTTCGTCCCACCTGGCGTCCCTCCAGAGCAGAAGCGCTGCAGAGGCATGGCCACCTGAGGCTGCCTTCGGTTCTTCAATCACCAGCACACCGCAAAGCCTCATAAAGAGCCTTCAATTCCCAACGCAGCGCTACACGTTTGTTGTTTTGCTCCAGGAAAGAAAACAGAGAAGCTGTTCTCTCTCTCTCTCATTCGACAGTGGTTTGGTTTCCCCTCTGTTTTTTCATTGCTCTTGTCAAGTCATGTGGGCGTTCTTCATTGTTTGGCTCAGTGATTTATTAAAGACCACAGGAAACGGGTCTCCGAGAGGGTCAGTGACGTATCAGACTGAAAACAAACATATCGGGCCATATCGTGTCGATGATTTGATTTGACAGTTCTGTGGACTGGACTTGGCGTTGGCCAATCCTGGCGCTTGTATGGTGTGTTCTGCCCCCAAATCCAGTGGGATTCAGCATGATCTGGCCCTACACGAGTGGGATCCACAGAGAGCTGGGGAACTGGCTGCCTCCGCATGTACTGTTGTCAGATATATATATATATATATATATATATATATATATATATATATATATATATATATATATATATATCGTAAAACTTCTAATAGGGGCCCTCTCCCCAATTGCCGCTGAGTCTCCAATAACCGCAGGGGTCAAACTAAATTTTGGACGTAAGCGCCGGTCTTCCATTAACAGCCGGGAGCGGTTATTAGAATAAATATGTTTTTTCTCCCCCATTGGGCCTACGGTATGTTTTTGTGTTGACTGAATTCAGTCATTCAGTCATGGTAATGACGTGTGTTTTGGAGGAAGTCAGGCGGAAGACAGTCATGCTCTTTCTCCCCCTGTCAAGACAGTTTTACATTTTATTCGGACATGTATTGGAAACTTGTCTTGGCGTCTACGTATTTGGTAAGTCTGCTTGTTTGTCTAGTAGTGCTGCAGTGCTGTTTCGTTAGCGTTAGTTTGGTAGCTAACGTTAGTGTGCGTTCTACAATGACGTTGCTATGACTTTCCAATGAAACACTAGTCTCGCTGGTCAGCGTCCCCTCCCTACTCACGGAAGGAAGAGGAGGCTGGCCATGGGTTGGCCAGCGAGACTAATGAAACACAAACAACTGAATGTGTGAGCGGTAGGCTAATTTTACTTGTTTAAAATATGGTATTGTGGTGACTGCACACTAAGGAGATTGACAGTCTAATTCACTACACTACCCAGACGGCCCGCACGGTGACGTCAGGGGGGACGTTGTTACCGGTATTTAAACCGGGAAGTTGGAATGAATGTTGTGTTGTCAGAGTGAGTGCAGAGTGTGCAATAAAGCACTCGGTTTTTACTTGCATCCAAACCAAGCGCTTCCCTCTTTATTCCTGCTGCTGGATTCTACTTTATATTCCCTGGATTACTACAGTATGGCTGTTTGGCAGAGGGATTAAGAGGAGAGCAATGAACTGATACTGTAACGTACTGGTAGTTGGATGATGATGATGGTGATGGAGGCAATACTAGGCAGTACAATACTAGGCATGTTCAAAAATCAAAACTGTATATATATATATACACATATCTATCTATCTATATATCTATATCTATATACAGTATATATACATACATATATACTTACATATCCATTCCATGTATATATATATCCATTCGGTTAGAGAGGGGAGATCTTTTATGTAGTAGTCAAACTCTGTAAAATCATGTTATGACTGAATAAAATACCCAGTATAATTAGTGTTTTCAATAATTAGAACCTCAAAAAAGCAGCGTTTTACACTTTGCCAGATTCTCATTTTAAAATCTAATAAATGTAAATCTGTTTTGTGAGAAAGGAGCCAGCTGGTGTAATTAAGTCTAGTGGCTTAAAGAGTTTTGGATCGCTAATTAATTTCAGACACTTGTGAAACTTGTGAACAGTGAAATAGAAACTATGAGAAGAAATGGCAACAGAGGCGGAGGACAGCTGATATAGGGTCAGCGAACCTGCCGTAATGTCTGCGGCTCCTCTGACCTCTGACATTAGCAAGGCATCTTCCATCCACACGCCGCGCAACCCTGCAAAACTTCACTCCTGCAATATTTATGTCTGGCTTATGGGATTTCTGCTTGACCAGCGAGTTATTGGACGAGCAACCCAATCGGCAGCGTAGAGCATACGAGGGGGAAAGGAAAAAAAGACAAGAAAAAAAAAGGTTGATTTCTTCATTCTTTCGGTCGGTACACTGCTGTGTTGGAAAGTGAATTATTTAGAGAGGTAGCGCGCGCCTGTAGAGAAACGTGTGTGTGTGTCTGTGTGTGTGTGTTCGTGTTAGAGACAGGAAGAGAGAGAGCAGTGCATGTGCTGATATGCCTGTATTGGCCCTATCTCTGTGGATGATATTATCCTGGGTCTGG
>NC_139626.1:18536887-18581887 GCF_964638095.1 Poromitra crassiceps
CAAATGTTCCGGCAGTTTTCCCCGGCGCCGCCGCGGACTAAAGCATGCTAACAAGCCTGCCGGCTGACACTCAGGTGGAATAGCAATGGGGGAAGGTGCGCTATGTTAAGTGTCTGAGGATACGCGGGTGAGAGAGGCCAAGTTGCTTGAAAGGCCGTACCCAAGCTATATTATATTGCAGACTCTCCTGAAGACTTAAGACTTTTCGAGATACAGTACAGTTTGCCATTTGGGGTTAATATGAAGCTATATACTGGCTGAGAATCCAAATCTGAGTTTGAAGTGAAGTAATAAAACCAAGCCTCACTCTCCAGCACAACAACAACTCATCGCGCCAAGGAGTCTGGACGGATTTCTCATGCAGCGGTAGCTCTCTCTCTCTCTCTCTCTCTCTCTCTCCCTCTCTCTCTCTCTATGTCTCTCTCTCTCTCTCTACTCCATTATCCAGCACAGCTTTCCATAGAACGCAGAGCAGCACCGTGTTGATCCAAAACTATGACACATTGATTTAGCTTCATCTCTCATAATAATGGCTTTCATTAGCAGGTTAGCTGTAGCGCTCACGGAGACTCTGGGCTTTTCTCTTTTTTTCTCCTTCCTTCCACCCTCTGTTTTCTCATTTGGAGGCTTCACCTTGTTCCACTCCGCCCGGTGTAGCCCACTCTGTCGCTGTTACGAGCAATCAGAGCCATACATATGGTTTGAATAATTCATATCAATATTTATTAGCAATCTGTCCGGGGGTATAATTAACTAAATAATGATCTAGAAGTCAATTAAAAGCCGGCCGGGTGAGAAAGAGAGAGGGAGAGGGAGAGGGAGAGGGAGAGGGAGAGGGAGAGGGAGAGAGAGAGAGAGCAGGCTCCAGCTGTAATGAGCAGAATTAAGGGGCTTGATCAGAAAGGGAGAAAGAGAGGCAGACAAAAGAAAGGCAGAGGAGGGGAGATAAACAGAGATAATGAGAAAACAAAGAGTTGTGAAACGAGGGAGATACACGGACAAATAAGGTAACAAAGAACAATGTGGCAGAGAGAGAAGAAAAGATCTCACCCGAGTTCATTAATTGAGCGCAAATCAATTCTCTCTGGCGCTCATCAATGTGACGTGGCACCTCTGTAAATCTGAGCTGACCTCAAACTCCAGCTTCAAAAATACCCCCGCTCGGAGGGGAACGGCGCCGGTGAGAGCGGGGGAAAGATAATTGGCTCAACGCTAAACTCGTTATCTGGGAACACACAATTAGAGAAATTGAAGCCGCCTGTTAATTAATCTATCTTTAAAGTGCAAGCCTCCGAGGGCCTGGTGCAGTGTCGCCTCTGTCTGTCTGTGTGACACATTTCTTTCCAATTATGTGACATTATCGGCACAGCGAGACTCCCCGCCTCGCTGTTCTGTGATCCCCAGTTAGAAGCTCGCACACAGTCGGACAGAAAGCTCGGCTAACCTCGCCTTAACGTCCGATTAATTAAAGATGATCCCCCCATCGTATTCAAACTCAAGAGAGGGGGAGATCACAAGCGCAACCCGGTAGCTTTTTTGTTTTTCTACCCTGTGCTTTGATTGACTTGGTAGTTTCTCCTCTCTTTTTTGTGACGGCTTCTCTCTGATTCCGCCTGCAGGGTTTCTCCTTTCCCGGACCGACCTGATGGTCACAAAAAGGCCCCGGGGTCCTTCTTCCCTCTCTCTCTGCCTGGCAAATAGGTTGGCCTGTCTGGAAGCAAAGCCCCGCCCCTCCTTAACTGTTAAACATGACCCCCCCCCCGCTGCCCACAATTCCTCACCCCCCCCCCTCCAGTCAGAACGAGTCTAATTGTAAGTACTGTAGCAGACAAATATGTGAGGCCGATATTTGCCTTTGAAAAACAAATGCAGATCAGCCCATCGGTGTCATTCACCACCATGACCATTATGTGGTTAAGATATGATTTTACCATACGGATGTGGACATAGTCCATGGTGTCACCATGATGCCACCATGATGTCACCCATTGGTTTGTGGACTTGCGTTTTGAAGCCTGGATTTTGGCATTTTGACCATCACCATTTTGGTTATTTGAAGCCAGAAGCAGCCTGCGGGAGACCAGGGCCGTTTCTCAATAAGCGTTCTTGTGTGTTCTTGCGTTCTTGTGTCCCTGTGAAACGTCATCAGTCGCAGCCCAAGTACTGTTCCAATACAAAGTTCACATTTCGCCAAGAACGCTTAAAATTCCCGGATGTGTTCTTGACATGCCCACTTTACCGAGGATGCTCTGGGTGGTGACTTGTGTCAACTTGGCAAGGCAGATATCCCAGCATTCATTTCGGCATAAGTGGAGGCAGAACGCAGCAGAGAAGACGCCATAAGCTCCGGCTCCGGGAAGTTTTTTACAATTTAAAATTTTATTTCATCACTAAATTAATTTCTGATGACTTTTGATGCCTACAAGCAGGGTAGTAGGTTTCAATAAGTGCCACTTTACAAACATTTATGGCGAAAAATGGCAAAAAGTTCCAGAGCACAATTGGCTGCATCTACATCAGCTGAGCTTTTTATTTGTGTAGTACTGCAGGCGGCCTCTGCGCGGGTATTGCGCAATACCCTCAAGAACGCATCGTCTCAAACTGCCAACAGCCGCGTCATGTGTGCTTGTGACCTCGCAAGTTCATTCTTCCAAGAACGACTAGCAAGAACGTTCTCCCCAAGAACACAAGAACAAGAATGCATTCTTGGTATTGAGAAACGGCTCAGGGCTTTCATTTATCAAACTGTGCCTCAGATCCTTACTAAGGATGAACTAAAAGAACGACTAACCTATCAGGCGACTGTGCTCACACCTGCATGCACTTTCCCTGTTCAATTGATAATCAGGCTCATTTATATGCGTCATGTGGTAATTGGCATTGGCCATTTATGGTGGGATTGGGGGCGGATCCACATGCGGAATGTTCCAGTTGGACTGTGATTGATAACCAAGTAATTGCCTGCAGCAGGTGTGGGCACTTGTCTCCCAAAATGTGTCTAAGCAAGGGTCAGCATTGACTAAAATGATTGGCGCAAGTTGTCTTGTTTACTTTATAACCGTTGTGAAATAATTTACTACTTTTACCTTTGCAAGACGACACTAGATTGTGAAACACAGATTGCGTAGACAGTCAGTCACTGGACAAGTTAGTCATAGTTTTAGTAGGGATTCTAGGCATAACAATGTAACCTAAGCCCAAAAAACAGACAGTCGTTTATGAGGCTGAAAAATACAATCATCTCTCTCCTTGCTCGCACTGCTGACATGAGTAAAAACATGGCAAAAGGACAGACAGCCCATGTGTACACACACACACACACACACACACACACACACACACACACACACACACACACACAAACGCACGCGCACACACACACACACACACACACACACACACACACACACACACAAACGCACGCACACACACACACACACACAGAGTCCGGCAGCATTTGCACATAGGCTACTAATTAGCTGCTGCATAACGACAGAGCAGCGGTGGGGCTGAAAACGAGACAAATTGCCGCCACGCAACGCCACCATCACTGTCTCTGTGTGTCATCCATTAGAACACACTGCGACATGCCATACACACGCACACATACACACACACACACACACACACACACACACATCCATTAGAACACACTGCAACATGCCATACACACGCACACATACACACACACATCTATTAGAACACACTGCGACATGCCATACACACGCACACATACACACACATGGTTAATGATGCCTGTGGTAATGACACAGTGGCAAGTTGGCCTGTAGCCACCTGGTCCAGTAGCCCAGGTGTGCCCACTACGGGACAGAGAGAGTGATGAATCCATCCACACTAACACTAAACAGTCCAGTGTGAGTCTGTGTGTGTGTGGGGGGGGTGGGTGTGGCGGAGACAGGTGACCGGTAAAACACACACACGTCAATAGGGTTGAGCCGAATACTCGGATGAAACAAGTATCAGATAATGTACTTTTTACGAGTATGAGATTGAGGCACATGTCCATCAGGTCTGCCTGAGGAAAAGGATGAGCTGATATTTGATGATATTTATGATCAAATGTTCTCCTTAAGTAATATCAGTACTCTCAGCAACAGGCAGTCATGGGAACAAGACCTTAAAACTGTAATTACTGACCACCAATGGAAAACAATGATGTTAAATACCAAAATAATTTGTAGTAAATTATAAATCAAGATTGTACATCAATTACAAACTACTCCATATTATAGGAGCAAATACGACAAGGACTGCTCTGGTGTATGTGTGAAGTGTAGGCAGCATGTGGGCACTTATGCATCTAATGTGGGACTGTCCGGAAATTCATACATTTATTTTGGATTGAGATTGGTAATCAAGTGTCATCCATAATTCACTTTCCTGTTGAGCGTAGTCGTCTGCAGTGTATGGACTACATGCTGCCTCACCTGAATTAAACAGATATAAGAGAATTGTGAGTATTCTGTGGTACTGTGCATGGTTATCAATATTACAGTGTTGGCTAGATGATTTTAAACCATCTGTCTCAACTTGGTTTATTAATGTATTACAACTTCTCCCACTGCAAAGGCTCACTCATGTTGAATGAATGGGTTTGTCTCAGTTTGGGGACCAGTTATAGACTTTATCGGAGAGGACCATACTAATATCATATCAAGGGGGTTTGCAACTGTGGGAAGATGATGTTCTATGTATGTGTTGTTTCTTTGTGGATTGTAGGGGTGGGGGAAAAAATCGATTCACCCAAGTATCGCGATTTTTAATGTCACGATTTTTTTAATCGATCTTTTATTCCAGAATTGATAATCGCAAAAAAAAAAAAAAGTCAGTCAGGCCACTCACTGAACAGCAGGCCAGGCGCCGCCTACTGGTTTACTAGTGGTTTTATTACTTTATTAGTTAGTCTGAAGTAATAATTACACTTCAGGGTTAAAGTGAGTGCATCTCATTGTAAAATTGGACTTCAAACGGCCCAAATCTGGCTTCAAACGGCCCAAATTGGGCTTCAAACGGCCCAAAGTTCACGCGCGTCGGCCCATATCGGCCTGGCCTGCTTGGTATCTAATGCCCGGCCTGAATTATGATCCCAGTCCGCCCCTGTTTTTAACTATATCGCCCAGCCCTACTCATGATATATATTATACAGTCTCTAGTGTATGATTCAACTTTTCCCATGTTCTAATCTAGTCTAAAAAATCAAACAAACTGAAAAAAGAAAAGAAAAAAAGAAACAAAAATCGCAATAAATCGTAATATCGAATCGCAATAATCGTAGAATCGCAATACTTAAGAATCGCAATATAAATCGAATCGGCACCCAAGAATCGTGATAGTATCGAATCGGGAGATAAGTGAATCGCCACAGCCCTAGTGGATTGTATTATTGTTTGTTGTTGTTGTTGTTGTGGTTGTTGTTGTAGTTGTTGCATCTGTTTGTATTGTATATAGATACAGTCAATGTTTCGTCATAGACGCTGGGGTAGCTGGCTGGGGGCGTGGTCAGGGTGGGGTAAATCCTCCCGTTCTCCCCATTCAGCATAGTTAGCATTTAGCTGCTAGCCCAGCCCAGGCAGACAGGATCGGTGATTCAACCACCGCAACACACATCTGAACAGACGTCTATGTACATTACCTGCTATATAATCCCCAATCCTGTAGTGTAGCACCGTCCTTTGGTGAGTCAACCCATTGAGATATATGAGTTTTACCCCACTCACGCGCCAGCCGTAGTAACATTTTGTGGCCGTTCCCACACAGACCGACTGTATCGATTGTAGCGAGTAACTGTTTTAATATGCTAAATGTGCATACAATGAAAATAAAATGATTGAAAGAAAGAAGAACATTCAAAATTGGTAAAAAGGTTACGCAACTAATAACACAACATTTTAAACAGAGCCTACCAAAGCCTAGAATAGTTTGAACATTCACACACATCCTTCAGTTTGATTTGATTTTGCGGATATATGTGTGTGTGTGTGTGTGTGTGTGTGTGTGTGTGTGCATGCGTGCGTGCGTGTGTGTTGACGTGCACAGACCCATATGGCTGGGAATAAGAGGTCTCAGCTTTTCTTTTATTCATATTCAGCCCGTGTCAGAAGAGGTTTGGTAAATAGGGTATACAGAGCTATTCTGCACTTTATGAACTCTCTCAAGTCTTGAGACATCATTCTGTTCAAGGTAGTTTAGAAGTCAGCGAGACGCCAGAGGGGGAAACCAGGAGAAGCACAACCCACACACACGAGAGAGAGAGAGAGAGAGAGAGAGAGAGAGAGAGAGAGAGTATGTCTCTGAACAGTCAGAGGAGTCAAGTCCAACCAGTACACTGTCCTTACTGTACCTCTTTCGGCCTTTAGTCAGGGAATATTATCAGAGATTTGACCAATCTTGGAATAAATTCCTTACCAAGAAATGTCTTCACCAATGTGTTTCTACAGGTGTCTACTAAGATATATCAAAAAGTGTAGGAAAACCAGTGACAGCTGCTGAAGGTCGGGGTACCCGGAACCTTATCTGGGTAAAAATAGAACATGTTTAATTCTGCCTTAAGCAGCTTGGGACGGATCAAACTAGAGGTTTTCATGATTCAGAATCGTTAAACCACTCCTTGTCGGGAAAAGGGCGACTTTTCCTGCTCATCACAAACAAATTTTGTGTGTGAAAATAAATATTTAGATGTTGGAAATAAATTAATTTCTCAATCAACAGAAGCAGCTCACACCTGATACCGTAGTGTAATGACGGGAGCACGGTCGAAAACAAGAGGTGAAGTCTCAAAGATCTCTGGCAGCAAATGCAGAATGCTAGCCTGATATTCAGACTGCATCGCCAATTCCTAAAGTCATTTCCTCTTCGTCTGAGATTGCGCTCACTTCAGAGCATTTCTATGAGCGGGCGGGGCTTCGGTCTTCCCTAACCAATGGATCACTAGAGACCAAGGTGTCCACGGCAACCTAACCTCGTGTCTCCAGGCTCTTCCCGAGGGCAGCCGCAGCATTCTTTCTAGTCACAAGCACAAGCTAACGTAGCTAGCTAATGCTAGCCAGCTTCTCCACATTAAGCAGCCAAAGTTGTTTTAAGGAACATCTTATCGTACACTGCAGTAACTAATAAGACGAAGAGTACAAAGTCGGCCGACTTTGGTTGCTTAACGTGGAGAAGTTGGCTAGCATTAGCTAGCTACGTTAGCTTTGGCCACAGCTGTGTCTGTTTCTATTGTGCATGACTGACAACAGCGTTAGCCAATCAGCGCCCGTGATTGGATTTTCAACCTGAGAAAAGGCGTTTGCACATGCCGATGCCAGATCAAGAAGAGCCAAATCCACAACTGTGGAGTGGGCGTGGCTTCGAAGGTCTGGAGCCAGGCTAGCAGAATGCATGAGCACTTGTAAGAATTTCTCAGCATTCTGTCAAACTTTTCTCATCGTCCGCTGATCCCTCCAAAAAAGCCAATGTGCTTCTTGTCTTGTGGGCGTAGCCGTTTGATCTCCCCATATGAGAACATACAGTAGAGGAGGAACACGTGTCCTGCATGTATATGTATCTCCGCCTTAGGAGTTTTCTTTGCCAAACAATTCCTCCTTGAAAGGTTGAGTGAGGCAGAAAAAGATGGAATTGTAGCCCACAGGAGAAAAAAATACCTCATGGCTGGATTTGGTTTCCAGGAGGATAAAAAGAGTTAATCCAATGCAGTTTGATGTCTCAAAGAAGTTTTTTGTGTGTGTTATGTAGCCTATGTTTTATAAATCTTTATGATGCCAATTCAGTAGTAAACATTGATGTACTTTACCTGTTTTCCCTGAGTTCTACACCGCACTATATTGTGAAGGATGGATTGTAACTAGTAGTAGCTACACGAGATGGAAATGGTTGGGTCTTTAAATCACTGCCCTGCGATCATCCAAACCGCTCATAAATCAAACCACCGGGCCCCATTTCACACTAATTAGAGCCCGATTATGTCCTATCATAAAACATAACTGCACCCTCCATTAATTAGGTCTTGATAGCCCTCTGTGGAGCTCTGGAGGGCTTTCTGGGGCCAGAAGTGCTGTGTGGGTGCTTGTGTGAATGGGTGTGTGTGTGTGTGTGTGAGTGTGAGTGTGTGTGTGTGTGTGTGTGTGTGTGAGTGTGAGTGTGAGTGTGAGTGTGTGAGTGTGTGTGTGTGTGTGTGTGTGTGTGTGTGTGTGTGTGTGTGTGTGTGTGTGTGTGTGTGTGTGTGTGTGTGTGTGCGTGCATACAGTGAGAGAGCAAAGAAAAGAGAGAGAGAGACAGAGGGGGAAGCCACACACGCCCACGCTTACTGGCACCCTTTTCCACTCTACTGTTCCTCCGGTTGTGTCAGCAGGTAATTCAGCCTCCCTCTGTTTGAAACTCGTGCAGAAATTGTATTCTTTTGAATGGCCAGTGGGGGGCGACGTGGGCACTGCAGAAACAAAATCGGTAACATGAAAGTGAATGGGAAAATGACGCGACTTCTCTCTCGGTCTATGTCTTAAATAAATACTCTGCAAATGAGTTTATGGTCTGAATCAAGAATTTCAAGTCTTTTTCATGCTCTCATGTCCTCCGTTTTCTAAATGATGGTCCCATTTTGAGTTTAATAGACTAGCATAGTTAGCAGCAGCTAACAGGCTGGAGGCTAACACCATGGATGTATTAAACAAACACAAGCCAGGCAGATGGTCGGCTGGGCTCGCGAGACTGCATCTGTAGTACCAGGATTTCCCACAATGCTCCAGTAAACTCCATTCATCCAATCAAACATTATCAGGAAGCAGGAGAATCGAGGCTTCATTTTGTGGTATCAAAAACCAATGGCCTCAGTCCATCCAGATAATATATACAGTCAATAGGTTGTGTGTGTGTGTGTGTGTGTGTGTGTGTGTGTGTGTGTGTGTGTGTGTGTGTGTGTGTGTGTGTGTGTGTGTGTGCGTGTGCGTGCGTGCATGTGTGTGCATGGGGGCGGAGTAATACCTCTGAGACTGACCAGGGTTAAGAGCTTTAGCTGGCAGGCCTGCACTTAAGGCAGGTTTTCTCTGTGTCCACTGCTGAGAGATAAAGCAGAGGTCCTCCACCCTGTTATCCATCACTGGAGAGTTAGGCTGATATATGGGGCCGGTGGGATTACAACACTTTTAAGGACGATTTAAGCTGTTGCATCTTTTTAACTGAACTTTTTTTTTATTAATAGGTTTTAACAATTGTGCATCAACAATATATATATATACGGGGTATATATATACGGGGTATATATATATTTAGAACACGGCTCTCTCGAATACTCGATTCTGATTGGTCAATCAACAATATTCACCATTATTTCTCGACAACCGACCGCTGCTCTGCCACACCTGGATTAATCAGTTGGTAAGAGCATTTTGTCCGCAGACGCTACTAATTAGGCCAACCAGTTGCAGCTGTGGTGTCTTGTGTGCCAATTACGAATGAAACCGCTTTGTGTTGAAAACGCTATTAAAAAATCTATTTGAATAATTATTTTTGTCAGATTATTGAATGATTTAGTTGTAGGCCGTGTTCTAAGCGGGATAATGTATACTGAGCCGGTGATTACTGGAAATAATGACCTTCAGGTGAATATTAAGCCCTCCGCTGCGCGTCGGGCTAAATCATTCACCTGTCGGTCATTATTTCCACAGTAATCACCGGCTCAGTATACATTATCCCTTACATATATATATATGGGGTATATATATATATACGGGGTATATATATATATATATATATATATATACACACACACATACACAGACTACACTACAATGAAATGGCTACTATGGGGACTAATATCATCACACATGAATATAGTTGGGCTAATTGGATTCACAAGAGTGTCAGCTTTCCAGTCATACCCAATTTCTCCAATATTGTTTAGGGTTGCGGAAATATTCAAATAGAAATAGGTGAAAATAACATATTTATAATGCTTACAAAAAAACTGCATGCTTTTTTGGAAGAACAATATGGGATTAGCATAAAGTGGGCATGTCTGTAAAGGGACACTTGTGGGTACATAGAACCCATTATCATGCAGATATTTTGAAGTGAGAGGTCAAGGGAGCCCTTTGAATATGGACATGCCCGTTTGTTCCTTGCCAGAATTTAGTCTAACTTTGGAGCGGTATTTAGCCCCATTGGTGACAAGCTAGCATGTCATGCTAGCAATGAATTCCTTTGGTCTTCTAGTTTAATATGATCTCAGTACCTTCACTCTACCTTTAAAAATGAGCTGGCTACAGCCTCTGAAAGACAGAGCACTTGGACATCAAGGAGCAATGGGGCAGGTGCTTGAGCCCCCTCCGCACCCCCCCTCCCCTGCACGTGTCTGCTCCTCTGTCTCTCTCTCTCCTCTGTCTCAGAGAGGTCAGTGCATCTCCCAGTGCGCCTCCCCTACAGCTACCTTCTTAATTAATCTCTCATTATGCTAATCATCACCCCCAAACTCACTCTTCCCACCCCGAGGGCTCCACCACCCGGACCCTGCCGGTGCAAACAACCCTTTATATGGGAAGGGGGGGGGGCCTGCCGACCCACCAATATGGGCTGGCAGAAATATTTAAAGCATAAATTCATAGTATACATGGGCATGCTAGTAAGTCATATTAAACAGATGCAGTTTGTGAAAATAGCCCTTCAGCAAGCGCAAAGGGGGGGAAATAGCGCCGTCAAATTAGGAAAGGCCTTGGACACGCCTCCAACTGCGCTGGGCTGGGCGTTATATTTGCCCTAGTGTGATCGCTGTGCAACAATACAGAAAATATGGCCGAGAGTCTTTTTAAGTGAAACATGTATGCTTTTCTGGACATTATTGATTTTTATTTCCCTCTTTGCCGATACGTGGGTTATATATGAAATTACGAATCACAGTGCATTACCTCATTTACGTGGGTTATATATATGAATACGTGGGTTATATATATGAATCACAGTGCATTACCTCATTTACATGGGTTATATCTGAATCACAGTGCATTACCTCAATTACATGGGTTATATGTATGAATCACAGTGCATTACCTCGTTTATGTGGGTTATATGTATGAATCACAGTGCATTACCTCATTTACGTGGGTTATATGTATGAATCACAGTGCATTACCTCATTTACGTGGGTTATATGTATGAATTACAGTGCATTACCTCATTTACGTGGGTTATATGTATGAATCACAGTGCATTACCTCATTTACGTGGGTTATATGTAAGAATCAGTGCATTACCTCATTTACGTGGGTTATATGTATGAATCACAGTGCATTACCTCATTTACGTGGGTTATATGTATGAATCACAGTGCATTACCTCGTTTACGTGGGTTATATATACGAATCACAGTGCATTACCTCAATTACATGGGTTATATGTATGAATCACAGTGCATTACCTCATTTACGTGGGTTATATGTATGAATCACAGTGCATTACCTCGTTTACGTGGGTTATATATACGAATCACAGTGCATTACCTCATTTACATGGGTTATATGTATGAATCACAGTGCATTACCTCATTTACGTGGGTTATATGTATGAATTACAGTGCATTACCTCATTTACGTGGGTTATATGTATGAATCAGTGCATTACCTCAATTACATGGGTTATATGTATGAATCACAGTGCATTACCTCATTTACGTGGGTTATATGTATGAATCACAGTGCATTACCTCATTTACGTGGGTTATATGTATCAATCACAGTGCATTACCTCATTTACGTGGGTTATATGTATGAATCACAGTGCATTACCTCAATTACATGGGTTATATGTATGAATCACAGTGCATTACCTCATTTACGTGGGTTATATGTATGAATCACAGTGCATTACCTCATTTACGTGGGTTATATGTATGAATCACAGTGCATTACCTCATTTACGTGGGTTATATGTATGAATCACAGTGCATTACCTCATTTACATGGGTTATATCCGAATCACAGTGCATTACCTCAATTACATGGGTTATATGTATGAATCACAGTGCATTACCTCGTTTACGTGGGTTATATGTATGAATCACAGTGCATTACCTCATTTACGTGGGTTATATGTATGAATCACAGTGCATTACCTCATTTACGTGGGTTATATGTATGAATCACAGTGCATTACCTCATTTACGTGGGTTATATGTATGAATCACAGTGCATTACCTCATTTAGGTGGGTTATATGTATGAATCACAGTGCATTACCTCATTTACGTGGGTTATATGTATGAATCACAGTGCATTACCTCGTTTACATGGGTTATATATACGAATCACAGTGCATTACCTCAATTACATGGGTTATATGTATGAATCACAGTGCATTACCTCATTTACGTGGGTTATATGTATGAATCACAGTGCATTACCTCATTTACGTGGGTTATATGTATGAATCACAGTGCATTACCTCATTTACGTGGGTTATATGTATGAATTACAGTGCATTACCTCATTTACGTGGGTTATATATACGAATCACAGTGCATTACCTCGCGTAGTAGGTTTTACTACGAACAGTGAATGAGAACAGCCTGACTATGCTTTAATGGAATCCAGATGAGGAGAGAGCAGGGTGCATGCTGGGACGTGTTGCTTACTGGCAGATTAAATCCTTTTCTGTCTGTTCAGCGCTCCAACAGAAACACAACAGCATCACACACACTCTATACACTCCAACAGAAACACAACAGCATCACACACACTCTATACACTCCAACAGAAACACAACAGCATCACACACACTCTATACACTCCAACAGAAACACAACAGCATCACACACACTCTATACACTCCAACAGAAACACAACAGCATCACACACACTCTATACACTCCAACAGAAACACAACAGCATCACACACACTCTATACACTCCAACAGAAACACAACAGCATCACACACACTCTATACACTCCAACAGAAACACAACAGCATCACACACACTCTATACACTCCAACAGAAACACAACAGCATCACACACACTCCATACACTCCAACAGAAACACAACAGCATCACACACACTCTATACACTCCAACAGAAACACAACAGCATCACACACACTCTATACACTCCAACAGAAACACAACAGCATCACACACACTCTATACACTCCAACAGAAACACAACAGCATCACACACACTCTATACACTCCAACAGAAACACAACAGCATCACACACACTCTATACACTCCAACAGAAACACAACAGCATCACACACACTCTATACACTCCAACAGAAACACAACAGCATCACACACACTCTATACACTCCAACATAAACACAACAGCATCACACACACTCTATACACTCCAACAGAAACACAACAGCATCACACACACTCTATACACTCCAACAGAAACACAACAGCATCACACACACTCTATACACTCCAACATAAACACAACAGCATCACACACACTCTATACACTCCAACAGAAACACAACAGCATCACACACACTCTATACGCTCCAACAGAAACACAACAGCATCACACACACTCTATACAGCGGCAGAAACACCTCCCGGACATGTATCACTCTATTAGCATTTCAACACAAGTATGTGAATCATGTCCTCTCCACCAGACAATCGCCTAATTGACCCTACATCTGACCCGACATCTGACCCGACATCTGACGGCCCCTCCAAGCACTTAAAACACAAAACACCCATCAAAATATCACTGAGACTCTCCTCATGACTCTCTCTCTCTCTCTCAGAATCTGCCTTTATGACTTTATGACAAAAATGCCCAAAGCTTTATTAATATGACCTGCATTAACATTTTGCCACGGTGGTGTTGTCCTCACAGAGCGAGGGGTTGATTGGGTTTAGTCGTCCGCTGTGCAGAGAGCCCCTGCGGGCTTGGGAGTGTTAGACCAGTGGTCCCCAACCACCGGGCCGCGGACCGGTACCGGGCCGCAACGCATTTGGTACTGGGCCGCGAGCCCGGTCTATTTTTTTTATTTTTATAAACATAGGCTATAATATTATAGGCTGTGTGTGGTAGTTGAAACATAGTTTCAAGTTGACGTTTATTTATGTTTGTAGTTGAAACAAAAACATAAATACTAGGGGTGTCACGATACACTCAGTTCACGATACGATACGATAGACGATATTGGGTTCACGATAACGATACGATACGATTTTAACAATATTTTTTTGCGATCGATTTGTAAGTTGAGGGGGCATCCTCCACGCTAATTTGAGTAATTTCACCATTTTCATCCTCCGTGTCTGTACCGTCCCTCGTCTGTTCAAACAAAGCAATGAAAAGGAGAGCGAGCATGCAATCAGATGCAGATCAGTGCCACCATGTTCAGCTTCTTTTTCTCACGATATGAGATTTCATCTCAACGATAAATATTGTCACGTTTTGATATCACGATATATTGTGGGACGATATATTGTGACATCCCTAATAAATACTGTAGGCTATAGTACAACACAAAAGGCTGTTATTTGCCCTTTGTCGCCACCTGGTGAGTAAATATATATGTAACTAAAACCATTAAAATTGACAACCGGTCCGCGATTTTTTTTTCCATGTACCTACCGGTCCTTGGCACAAAAAAGGTTGGGAACACCTGTGTTAGACGACAGACAGAAGGTGTGCAGACGTGTTAGACGACAGACAGACGGTGTGAATGAAAATATAAAGTAAAGGTAAAGTCCCACTGATTGTCACACGATGTGTGAAATTTGTTCTCTGCATTTGACCCATCCCCTGGGGGAGCGGTGAGCGGCAGCAGCGCCGCGCTCGGGAATCATATGGTGATCTAACCCCCCAACTCCAACCCTTTTGATGCTGAGTGCCAAGCAGGGAGGCAAACGGGTCCCATTTTCATAGTCTTTGGTATGACTCGGCCGGGGATCGAACTCACGACCTCCCAGTCTCAGGGCGGACACTCAGACCACAAGGCCACTGAGCTGGTCATCAATATGGTCATATCAATGTGGAGACATGAGCTAATGGGAGCCATATTGATCTGACATGACGGGCCGAGGTGCAGAGCTGAAATAGACAGGAACCCAATCAGCCATTGGAATCTAGCGTTCTAGCGCGTGCCAGTTGAGCAGTTGTGCGACGCGGAACCGCCGCGCCGTCTTATTATTAGTAAGATATTCCTCCATAAGAAGAAAAAAGTGGGTTAGGCATCAAACTTCTCTTTCGTACAGCAGTGTTCTCACCATTCAGCCGTGTTAGTGGCAAAGGATATCAATAATGCCTCGACACCCTGACATTATGGGATGCCAAATAAAATGACGGCCGTGACACCCGCCATCACAACCACCAACACATGATTTATGTCTGTGACTTTGGTGCCAGTTAAAGTTCACTTTGGGAGACATCAACAGTATGCAAATAAATGCCAGCGCCGTGTCAAAACAACACGACAAAACTCAACGGCCGTGCCGATCACCAATTAGGATCAGTGTCGTCACGGAACGATCCGGGACTGATCCGGTCATGACTGTCTAACAGGCATGTCTACAGGCCACGCGCAGCCGTTGCTATTGTTGGAGAAGTGACATTTGCGAGCAGTAACCGAGGTCTGAAGACAGGGCATCAGTAATGAATACATTGATTTTTGTTTTGTTGGAGCAGGCCGGCGACGCTCGACACACACGCTTTTTAACACATCAGAGCAGCAATTAGTTCAGTGGCATTAGAGTTGACGAGGGCTGCTTCTGTTGCAGCAGCATGTCATGTTAACATGGATGCCGATTAGACCCTTGTGTCTGATGGAATGTACATGAAGTGAGCTCCCTGAGCAACCTGTGAAGCTGGGTACACTACAGTACAGTATATGTACCTGTGAAGCTGGGTACACTACAGTACAGTATATGTACCTGTGAAGCTGGGTACACTACAGTACAGTATATGTACCTGTGAAGCTGGGTACACTACAGTACAGTATATGTACCTGTGAAGCTGGGTACACTACAGTACAGTATATGTACCTGTGAAGCTGGGTACACTACAGTACAGTATATGTACCTGTGAAGCTGGGTACACTACAGTACAGTATATGTACCTGTGAAGCTGGGTACACTACAGTACAGTATATGTACCTGTGAAGCTGGGTACACTACAGTACAGTATATGTACCTGTGAAGCTGGATACACTACAGTACAGTATATGTACCTGTGAAGCTGGGTACACTACAGTACAGTATATGTACCTGTGAAGCTGGGTACACTACAGTACAGTATATGTACCTGTGAAGCTGGGTACACTACAGTACAGTATATGTACCTGTGAAGCTGGGTACACTACAGTACAGTATATCGTCGGTGTCGGGCCAGGACCTCGAATGTCACTTTTTTCACTTTCTTACTTTTTGTCATGAATCAATGCCATTGGTCACCCTTCACATCTCTGTGTGGTTTTTAACAAATGCAACCAATGGAAAAGCATTAAAACGAGCTTGTGAGTAAATCTCGTAACGCCATTCGCCCTCAATCTGTCAGTCAAACCTCGAAATCCCCCCCCTACCTCCGTGTGTACCCCCCCACGCAGGACACTAAACCCGGAAAAGACACACGGCAGACGCGCTGTGTATTTTTCATATCGTTTTGACTCATCCTGGCTTCCTCTGACGTTAATATATCAATCAAATGTTTTCCAGTTATTCCTAGGCTGCAAACTTGTTTTAACATGCAAATCGGAGTGCTTTCTGACGAGAATAAAGTAACGTTAACGTTACGTTATGTCAGACTATTTCTCACCCCATGCGAAAGCCCCAAATCGGCCATGAGAGGCGAGGGGCAATGCTGCTGCTCCTGCGCGCGCGCCCGCGGCCTGGAGCTTGGGGGCTCGTGCATGAGGATGCGGCTGCCTCCCGCTTGACTGGCCATGAGAAAGCGCTTCCAAGTCGGACTGATAATATAAACAACATCATTTGAGCTTATCCAGGTCAGATATTTATAAAGTAATGACACATTCAGCGGGAAACTAACTATAATTAAGACATGTGCCAACTTTGACGACATTTGGTTCAGTAGTTTAAGAGCAAACAGGTTTTTTTTACTTCCTGAAAAGTTTCTGTTTTGGAAATTCGAGGTCCTGGAACGACAGCGGCGATATGTACCCGTGAAGCTGGGTACACTACAGTACAGCATATGTACCTGTGAAGCTGGGTACACTACAGTACAGTATATGTACCTGTGAAGCTGGGTACACTACAGTACAGTATATGTACCTGTGAAGCTGGGTACACTACAGTACAGTATATGTACCTGTGAAGCTGGGTACACTACAGTACAGTATATGTACCTGTGAAGCTGGGTACACTACAGTACAGTATATGTACCTGTGAAGCTGGGTACACTACAGTACAGTATATGTACCTGTGAAGCTGGGTACACTACAGTACAGTATATGTACCTGTGAAGCTGGGTACACTACAGTACAGTATATGTACCTGTGAAGCTGGGTACACTACAGTACAGTATATGTACCTGTGAAGCTGGGTACACTACAGTACAGTATATGTACCTGTGAAGCTGGGTACATACACTACAGTACAGTATATGTACCTGTGAAGCTGGGTACACTACAGTACAGTATATGACCTGTGAAGCTGGGTACACTACAGTACAGTATATGTACCTGTGAAGCTGGGTACACTACAGTACAGTATATGACCTGTGAAGCTGGGTACACTACAGTACAGTTTATGTTTGGGAAGAAACTCAGTGATGTATAGACGATCATCATAAGGGATCACAATCACCAGAATAAACAACATTCCCTGAATAAAGAAAATTCCAGATAGGTCTGGGTGATCATTCGATATTATTGTTTATCGTCTTTCAGTGGAATTATATCATGATGATATGAAGATTCCCTCGCCGTCCACCACGCTTCTTTTCCACCATAAAGCAAGGCTTCTGTGTTATTGTCTCTGCACGCACGATGCCTGCTCCAATCGCCTAGTATTAATATTTAGCTATAACTTTTATGAGTGACAGCGTCCACAATCAGCATCCAGCAATAATGGAACGTAACGTGACGTTCAGCGATGCTCGCCGGGGAATCATAAATTGCCCCTGGAGTTGAATTTTGAGAACGGTGTCGCAATATTTACACATTTACTTTTAGAGTGTAATCCTTCTATGCTGTTGCTAGCACGAGCTTGCAGCTAATTTTAGCATCTGTTTTGTTGCATGTTTTCAACAAAACAGTTTTTTGTTTTGTTTTCAACAAAATTGTTTTCTCAATTCACTTCCTACTTCCTCATGCGTGACGACCTTCTCACATGACCACTCCTTCTGTTGCGCTAGCTAGGTGAGGTACACCCTCTGCTGGACTGGTATAATTAACACACTGTGAGCTATGAAGACTGAATTGATGACACAAAGTAACAATGTTGTCGCTCAAAACAGTTAATTAATTTTAATCGGTTACATTCTTAGCGGCAGTTAACCGACTATCGGTTAATCATTAACATCCCTAATGAAGATACTTCAATATCGTGACACACATTTCTGCCATCTAATTGATGATGACAAGCAACATTTACTTAAAAACTGAAGTATGGTAGCAATATTATTTGAATATTTCTGTTGTCATTTGACATCACACATAACATTACCATTCGGTTCAATGAGATTAACATTAATTTGATGATTTTGCAATGAAGAAAAAGGGAGCTTCTTGGATCCTTGTAGCAAGTTTAAACCCCACGCAGGCTCTGCATGTTTGGATGGGCCATGCATTAACACAGCCTCTGTGTTCAAACCCCACGCAGGCCCTGCATGTGACGGCGCCTGGAGTAGAGCGCGGCCGGACCCCCGCTGAGCGTTACACAAGCCCTCGACGAAGTGTGGAGAAAAGGCAGAGGTAGAGGAGGAGGAGTGACAGAGGGAGAGAGGGATGGGAAAGAGGGAGAGAGAGAAATGCATGACATACATCACTGCACCACTCCTTCTACCGCTCTTATGAAACACATATAACATGTTGTCATTTTCACATCTGTGGAACACTTCCAAAGATTTATCCTCGCTGCACAATCATGAAATATTAACGAAAAGGCTACAGGGGGTGGACAAAATAATGGAAACAACTCAAGAACAAGGACTTTGAAGTAGCTATATCACATTTACAAAGGCCAGTCATATAAGGTTGAATGCCAATTAGAGGTACTGTATATGTCAGCTTTAAAAGATGCCTGACAATCCCCTCTTTTATGTGTTTTCAAAGCAACATGAGTCAACTAAGAGATGCAAAGAGGACACTGTACACTAGGAGCATCAGACACTGCAATATTCTTTCACGTTGCACGGAGAAGGCTCTGGAAATTCATGACAACATACAACCCAGTCTCACACCAAAATAGCTATGTTGGTCAGCACAAAATGTATTTAGATGCACGATAACAGCTCGAACAGTGTGAGATGCATGTTTGTTTGTTGTTGTTGCTGTAGTTTTTTGCATATACTATTTCTATTCTATTTTCTATTCTCAGTCTTTTCATCACATGACTGTCAAGTTTCCTTCAGCAAAAAAGAAAAAGTGATTCCTTTGTTTTATTCTTGGTGGAAAATGCAGTGCTGTAAGACAGTTTCAGCATTAAAATGCATTTCTAGCGAGGAATGTGCATTTTATTTTTTATAATCTTCGCTCATTGAATGTATATGATGTTTAGTTTGTCAGTTATTCTGAAGATGTCTGTGAAGATGTCGCTGATGTCTCTGATTGCCAGGTCATTATTGTAAAAGATAATGCGTTCTCAATAATCTACATGGTAAAATAAAGGAAATGATGATGAGGGCATGATCCCCGCCAGGCCTGCCTCATCTGTCTGTACTGGGCCAATCAGCCTAATATTTGATGTGCACATTATGCCTGGATGTTCAAACTTGTGGTTGTGAGGATTCTAAATTTTGAACAACCTATTTTATTGACTGTTTTATACCATCATTACAATGACGGTACGGTATATACAGTACATCTGACTGCTGACTCCTCACTCCTCCAGCCCAGTAGGTGGCACAAGTGATCAACAACAGTGGGGGTTTATTTTGGAGAGAAGTTGCCAGGAAGATATCTGTAGTGCTGGGAGTCACTGTTCCTTGTTATCCTGTTGTTTTGTTGTTGGATGACTTTACTGGGTTGAATTTATCTATGAGGCAGAGGCGTTGGCTGTTGCTGGGCCTTATAGCAGCAAATGGTAGCTCAGAGATGGAAGCCTCCTCATACTCTGCCTGTTGAACAATGGGTATCTTCAGCTGTGGACCTGGTTGTCATGGAGATGTCGGTGGCCCGTATGCATGGCGCTAAAGTAGAAAATACTACGGCGTGGAATGCATTGATTGTAGCCGTGCGTGGGGACCATGGACATCGCCATGATAGCTAGGTTGCATTTGTCTTTTCTTTGCTGTGTGGTGGAGCCTGTTTGCTTGTTGATTCTGCCTGTTGATTTGATTTGTTCAACATGTGTTCCGTGAGGGTTGAGTTGTGTACCTGCTGAAGGGCACATAGCCAGCTAATATCTTTGTGGGTTTGTGGGTGGGGGGTTCATGATGGGAGGGGGGTTATGTTCTGAGTGAATCTGTTTGTGTGTTTGTTTCGTTTTTTTGGAGATGTTTGTGGTTCTTATGTGTTTTCTTTGTTATGTAAAACATTTAAATCAATAAAGAATTGATAAAAAACAACAACAACAGTGGCAGTAGTGGATCAGAGGTCTGCACTCTAATGACTGCACTTTTATAGTTCTACCTAAGACTTGTCCTCTACCTGGCCGGCAGATAGGGAAGGTCTTAACGACTTGTCCTCTACCTGGCCGGTATATAGGGAAGGTCTTTAAGACTTGTCCTCTACCTGGCCGGCAGATAGGGAAGGTCTTTAAGACTTGTCCTCTACCTGGCCGGCAGATAGGGAAGGTTTTTAAGACTTGTCCTCTACCTGGCCGGCAGATAGGGAAGGTCTTTAAGACTTGTCCTCTACCTGGCCGGCAGATAGGGAAGGTCTTTAAGACTTGTCCTCTACCTGGCCGGCAGATAGGGAAGGTCTTTAAGACTTGTCCTCTACCTGGCCGGCAGATAGGGAAGGTCTTTAAGACTTGTCCTCTACCTGGCCGGCAGATAGGGAAGGTCTTTAAGACTTGTCCTCTACCTGGCCGGCAGATAGGGAAGGTTTTTAAGACTTGTCCTCTACCTGGCCGGCAGATAGGGAAGGTCTTTAAGACTTGTCCTCTACCTGGCCGGCAGATAGGGAAGGTCTTTAAGACTTGTCCTCTACCTGGCCGGCAGATAGGGAAGGTCTTAACGACTTGTCCTCTACCTGGCCGGTATATAGGGAAGGTCTTTAAGACTTGTCCTCTACCTGGCCGGTATATAGGGAAGGTTTTTAAGACTTGTCCTCTACCCGGCCGGGCCCGGCAGATAGGGAAGGTCTTGATCACCCAATCAGACGACAAGTATGCCCCTCACTCTATAATTAGTAGGACATGCTCCACCCTGCTGCTTAATCACACACACACACACACACACACACACACACACACCTAAGAGAGTAATTAGGACCTACCCTGCCCTGTCGTTTAATCAGAGACAGACCCTGTCCGACCACTCGCCTCCAATCACCGGACACGCCTAATGAAACATGGACCAGCCAGAGAGACTGAGGCCCTCCTCCACACACACGCACGCATGCATGCGCTCACACATATGCACGCACATGCACACACACACACACACACACACACACACACACACCTATCATGTTCTTCGCCTACCTCACTCAATTCAACTCCACTCTGCAAAAACAGGATCTCAAGAAAGTAAAGAATAGGGGGGCTGTGGGGGGGGGGGGGGGGGGGGGGCGGTGGGGTATTCAATAAAGCTGTTACAGCATAGTATCGCAATATTTAGTGTGGCAATATATTATATCGATACACAAAGCCAAGTATTTTATTATATAAATTGTCAAGTGCATACGACATATAGGACAGTTTTTTATGACAGTGTTGGTCAGTCTGTATACTTGAAGTGAGATGAACAGTGTTTGTGGCTGTCACACTCAGCACTGTTACATGAACAGTGTTGACAATTTAATAAGATAATGGATGTGTCATAATGTGTGTGTGTGTGTGTGTGTGTGTGTGTGTGTGTGTGTGTGTGTGTGTGTGTGTGTGTGTGTGTGTGTGTGCACGTGTCTGTCTGTCTGTTTGTCTGTCTGTGTGTGTGTGTGTTCTCTCTAGCCCTTGGCTGTGTGTGTGTGTGTGTGTGTGTGTGTGTGTGTGTGTGTGTGTGTGTGTGTGTGTGTCTCATTACCTGCTATTGGTAGCAGCATGATGGCTAAACACCTGCTAAGGCTTGACCTCCATGTACCTGTCACTACAAAACAAGCTGTTCTCTCTCTCTCTTTCTCTCCCCTCCACTCCTACTTGTTACCTCGCTCGCTCTTTTTCTCCCCCTCCTTTCCTCCCTCACTCGTTGTCTTCCTCTCTCAACACGCCTGCCAGTCGTCCTCCTCTCCTCCTCTTGATCCCCTGTTCCCTCCCTGGTGTCTGTCCTTGTTTGCTCCATCTGTTCTCTACTGTATCTCTGCACTCCTCCACCTTCCTCCTCCCACCCCCCACCCATCCGTCTCCTGCACTCTCCTCATCTCCTCCTCAGGTCAATTGAGTTGTTATTGGTGAGAGTCAATCATTTCATGTGGTGGTGTCTAATAGGGTCCAATAGGGTTATGTCGTCACCCCATTCCGTCTGTTTGTTTATCTGTTAGCTGGATATCTCCAACAATTATGAATATATTTGCATGAAACTTTGTGGAATGGTTGGTCATGGAGCGAGGAAGACCTGAGTGATTATTCACACTAATAGACAGAAGAATGTCGAAAAAAGGCCACATGCGGTACAAGTGCAAAACCGTATAGATACAGTCAGTCTGTGTGGGAACGCCCACAAAATGTTACTACGGCGCGTGCGAGTGGGGTAAAAAAAACATATATCACAATGGGCTGACCAAAGGACGGTGCTGCGGCTCTACACTACAGGATTGGGGATTCTAAAGCAGGTACATAGACGTCTGTTCAGATGTGCGTTTACTGCGGGGGTTAAATCCCCAATCCTGTCTGCCTGGGCTGGGCTAGCAGCTAAATGCTAACTATGCTGAATGGATAGAACGGGAGATTTACCCCACCCTGACCACGCCCCCAGCCAGCTACCCCAGCGTCTATGACGAGACACAGACTGTCTCTATTCAATTTCTGAGGAAAAAACAGGAAACAGACAATTCCTTTGATTGCTTTGTCTGTGTTCCAATAATTGACATGAAAAGTAGGCCTATATGGTGTCAATAATTTGATGTTCCCTTTTCGTGGCTGTCAAACAACAGCAAGATGTTTTGTGTCAAAATGCAGACACGACTCCTCTCTTGAATGGAGGTTTGTGCAGAAGTTTGCTAGCTTGATAGCATGTTTTGACTTCCAGAAAATTCCATTATAATGGTCATGCAGTTGTTTGACAGATGTGAATATACAGTAAGACTGAAAAAGCAACCACAGCAGACAGAACAAGTGCAAACCTTTTAGACACGGAATTCGGACAGGTAGCTCTCATAGGCCATTTCAGGTCGAGGAAAGTGTGAACATCTCCTGAAGTGAAGCACGTTGGAAGAAATCATTAGCTTTGGGTGAAAATGTGACATCTGCAACTGGCATATCTTGACAATTGGATTGCGTTGGTGGGGCTACAGTATGTGCTGGCTATACACTTTGCAGTGCAGTACATGTACTGTAGGAATATAAGTTCAGGCAAGGAACGCTTATGCAAAGCAGAAACAAACAAAAATAAAGATGGTCTCAATTATTATTAATTATTATAAATATTATTATTAATCTGCTTAATCCCAATACTGTATATTTGGTGACAGATTTACTTTACAGCTCTGTATTCTTTCACAGCTTGTGGGGAACAATATAAACACAGCGAGTCAGTGAAATACTGTAAGAATGGTATGGCAGTCCTCTCTGGCCATACAGACAGATAACTGATAAGATATTAGTCCTCTCTGGCCATACAGACAGATAACTGATAACATATTACTATATTAGTAATTATTAGATATTAGAAATTGACACAAAACAAATAACAACAACAAGAGTGGCCACATTTGGAAAGTAGGTCTAATTGCTTAGAAAATGACAGTGTCTGGTAATTTTGCATGATGATGTCATAGCGTGGTGAGCACACGAGTCAGTGCTGGCACTGTTGGAGTATGTTTGGTGACTGAACGGGGGCAGTTTAGCTGAACCAATTGACTAGCATTCATTGTGCTAAGCTAACTAGCAGGAGGGACGCATGGCACGTTCTACTGGACACACAGAGAAGAGAAAGGCATCTACTGTATATTCTCGTCTTACTATCGGGAATATGGCAAATAGGCCAATCTCCTTTCTTTTCAGACCCAAGCAAGAGAAAAAGGAGCTCTGCTATTTCCCTGAGGAAAGTTTAAAATAGACTGGATAGTCATTCATCTGAATGGCATTCTGTATTATGGTGGTTGTTGTTGTTGTTGTTGTTGTTGTTGTTGTTGTTTGGGGGGGGGGGGGGTTCGGTCAGGAGGAAAAAATAATAGACATTTATTGTAGGGTACATTAAGATGAGTATGTGGATATATTCATGCACTTTAGGATCGGATGATCTGTTCCTTTCAGGACAGTCGTCTTATCACCACAACACACACGCACGAATAATGCATCTCCTTCTCTTCCTCTCTTTCTCTTCTCTCTGTCTCCCTGGCTCTCTCTTCTCTTCCTCTCTCTCTCTTCTCTCTGTCTCCCTGGCTCTCTCTTCTCTTCCTCTCTCTCTCTTCTCTCTGTCTCCCTGGCTCTCTCTTCTCTTCCTCTCTCTCTTCTCTCTGTCTCCCTGGCTCTCTCTTCTCTTCCTCTCTCTCTCTTCTCTCTGTCTCCCTGGCTCTCTCTTCTCTTCCTCTCTCTCTCCTCTCTGTCTCCCTGGCTCTCTCTTCTCTTCCTCTCTCTCTCCTCTCTGTCTCCCTGGCTCTCTCTTCTCTTCCTCTCTCTCTCTTCTCTCTGTCTCCCTGGCTCTCTCTTCTCTTCCTCTCTCTCTCTTCTCTGTCTCCCTGGCTCTCTCTTCTCTTCCTCTCTCTCTCTTCTCTCTGTCTCCCTGGCTCTCTCTTCTCTTCCTCTCTCTCTCTTCTCTGTCTCCCTGGCTCTCTCTTCTCTTCCTCTCTCTCTCCTCTCTGTCTCCCTGGCTCTCTCTTCTCTTCCTCTCTCTCTCTTCTCTCTGTCTCCCTGGCTCTCTCTTATCTTCCTCTCTCTCTCTTCTCTCTGTCTCCCTGGCTCTCTCTTCTCTTCCTCTCTCTCTCTTCTCTCTGTCTCCCTGGCTCTCTCTTCTCTTCCTCTCTCTCTCCTCTCTGTCTCCCTGGCTCTCTCTTATCTTCCTCTCTCTCTCTTCTCTCTGTCTCCCTGGCTCTCTCTTCTCTTCCTCTCTCTCTCCTCTCTGTCTCCCTGGCTCTCTCTTCTCTTCCTCTCTCTCTCCTCTCTGTCTCCCTGGCTCTCTCTTCTCTTCCTCTCTCTCTCTTCTCTCTGTCTCCCTGGCTCTCTCTTCTCTTCCTCTCTCTCTCTTCTCTCTGTCTCCCTGGCTCTCTCTTCTCTTCCTCTCTCTGTCTCCCTGGCTCTCTCTTAAAAAAATGTTTTTTGAAGCTGATCTGATATTTACCAGCACAATGCCTCAGCATATTCTGACATTCAGTCGTTGCATAACCATGGGAAATAGGGGTGTGGGGTGTCCTGGCTTTCCTGGCTGCTTGGCTCCACACACACACACACACACACACACACACACACACACACACACACACACACACACACACACACACACACACACACACACACACACACACACACACACACACACACACACACACACACCTCTCTCTCTCTCGAGTATGAGTGTATGACAGCGAGTGGGGGAGATGATGGTGCCCACAGAGCTCTATTTCCATCTAAAAATGGAGAGAAAGGAGGTAAAGAGAAGGTAGCAGGAGGAAAAAGGAGTTGCCATATTTACACTGGGGTTTAGCTGATGTATCGTTTGGCTCCCCTGTCAGCGCAGCCTGGATTAGCACTCTGCTAAAAATGCTCGCCCTTTTCTCCAAGACAAGAAATCCCTGGCTGCTCGCCCCAAACATTCTCACCCGCTTCCCTCCCTCCCCCACCCTCTCCACAGGAAAAGCCAGCCGTTTCCCCCACGCATCAGGTCAGCTCCAAATAAGATCAAATAATACCGGGGAAGAGTGAAAAGACTTTGTTGTTGTTTCAGGAAAGAATACATGACATACTGGGGATTCTTTCTGTCCAAGAGCATAAAGGCCCAGGATATATATATATATATATATATATATATATATATATATATATATATATATATATATATATATATATATATATATATATATATCGAGGCACCGGGTTCATCACTGATGATGTGTCCAAGTAGCACCAAGAGGTGTATTCTAGAACTATATATATATATATATATATATATATATATATATATATCTATATATATATATATATATATATATATATAAGCTATATAAAGTAGCTTTAGACACGGAGTGCGGATATTATTATTTGCCACCAAATGTTAATTTATTCAGGTGGGCTCAACGCGGACTTCTCCCTGCTCTCTGAGATCACCAAGTAGAACTCTGTGTATGTGTCAGTCACTGCTGCTGTACTTCATAACGTTATAAACAAATGAGTTGAATTGAATTCACTTGAACACTTTACACGTTATTCACACTGGCTTGAAATGAGGAAAGAAGTGTAGCCTACATTAGTTTCATGTATACAACACGAGCTCTTTCAGGTCCGCAGCTCACTGTCTGTGGCTGCTGTCTGCTGCTGGGTGCGTTTGTTTGTGTGCATGGCACGTGCCGGTGGGGTAAAGTTATCCATGTTGAAAACAGTGTTGGCTGGCAGGACTCCGCCCCGCCAGAAAACTAGAGACTGTCTCATGAAGCTACACCTCACATTAGCTGGCTGTGCATATGGAGAGAGAAAGAGAGGAGAGGAGGGGGGGGAGAAAGAAAGAAGAAGTCGATTACCATGGCAACGATTAAAGCTTCGAAGCGTAGATTTTTTTGGGGTCAGCTAGAACTCTCACATTCTCTCTCTCACATGCACATGCACACACACACACACACACACACACACACGCACACACACACACACAGTACAAGTTAGACACAAACATACAGTATTTACACATACCGAATTGACTGATATGTACACACCAGCTTGACAGAAAGGCACACGCACTGTACAGGTTGTACACACACATGATTATTTATGCATACCAAATTCACTGATATGCAACCCCACCCCATCACCACACACGTGCACGCGTGCACAAACACACACACACACACACAATCTCAGATACATCTGAGTTGTTAATACGGTATGGCTCCACTCCTGCTTTGTGCTCTCGTCTCTGTCTCTGTCTCTGTCTCTGTCTCTGTCTCTCTCTCTCTCTCTCTCTCTCTCTCTCTCTCTGTCTCTCTCTCTCTCTCTCTCTCTCTCTAGCACAGGGCTGCTGCAGAGATGTGATGTGTGCATGTGGCGCTCACACATCTACCACATTAGCTCTTTCGCTCTGCTGCTATTGAATCCACTCCTTGCATGTCAATAAATCAGCAATATACAACAACATCAACAACAATAATAATGATAATAATAATAATGATAATAACAATGATGATAATATAATTTTGATAGTTGAGTTTGTGAAATTGTAATGGGCAAGTGTTTCTTTTGTGATGACTACAGCAGAATGCAATAGAGTTTATATCATGGTTGATTTTTCTGCTCCACCATACGTATTGTCCCATCCCCTTTTACATCAAATGTGTTTCCTAGTGGTCAGTGTTTAGACAGCAGTCTGATTGTGTGTGTGTGTGTGTGTGTGTGTGTGTGTGTGTGCGTACACGTGCGTGCGTGTCTGTGTGTGTGTGTGTGTGTGTGTGTGTGTGTGTGTGTGTGCGCGCGTGCCTGTGTGTGTGTGTGTGTGTATGTGTGTGTGTGTGTGTGTGCCCGGTCTTCTCCGAGGTTGTTAAAGGCCAGTAATGAAGCACATTAATGTAATCATCACATCTAATTAATCTTCACACCTCTACTCATTCTCTGATGTCTCTGGAGAGGCAGGAGAGATAGAGAGACAGAGAGGGAGAGAGAGAGGTTGAGGGTGATTGGAGAGACAGAGAGGGAGAGAGAGAGAGAGAGAGAGAGAGAGAGAGAGAGGGGTTGAGGGTGATTGGAGAGACAGAGAGGGAGAGAGGGAGAGAGAGAGAGAGAGAGACAGAGAGAGAGAGGTTGAGGGTGATGGGAGAGACAGAGAGGGAAAGAGAGAGAGAGAGAGAGACAGAGAGAGAGAGGTTGAGGGTGATGGGAGAGGCAGGTAAAATGGCTGTTTAATCGTCCCCTTTCCACATGCATTAACCTGCATTCTGGGTGATCAGATAGAGCAAAAAAGCAGCACCTGCAGGTGTAAATGCACTCCAGACGCATCGAAGATCCAGTCACCAAACCAGCTCTCTAGAGGTGGATTCATGTCTAAGTTAAGTCAAGTCAAGTCAAGACAAGTCCAGTCCAGTTCAGTTCAGTTCAGTTCAGTTCAGTTAAAGTTATACGTTATTGTCCCTGTGGGGAAATTCATCGTCTGCACTTGACCCATCCACTTTTAGGAGCCTCCCTAGAACTAGGAGCAGTGGGCAGCCACAGTGCAGCACCCGGGACCAACTCCAGATCGATTGCCAGTGCCTTGCTCAGGGGCATTGACAGGAGTATTAACTCTAACATACATGTATTTGACAGGAGTATTAACCCTAACATACATGTCTTTGACAGGAGTATTAACCCTAACATACATGTCTTTGACAGGAGTATTAACCCTAACATACATGTCTTTGACAGGAGTATTAACCCTAACATACATGTCTTTGACAGGAGTAGTAACCCTAACATACATGTCTTTGACAAGAGTATTAACCCTAACATGTATGTCTTTGACATGAGTAGTAACCCTAACATACATGTCTTTGACAGGAGTATTAACCCTAACATGTATGTCTTTGACATGAGTAGTAACCCTAACATACATGTCTTTGACAGGAGTATTAACCCTAACATACATGCCTTTGACAGGAGTATTAACCCTAACATACATGTCTTTGACAGGAGTATTAACTAGGGCTGTGCAATAAAATCGATACGGCAATATATCGCGATACTTTTTTCCACAATATTGTATCGATATTTCAGAAAAATAATATTTTTTTTGCACAGCCGTGTGTTCAGCGACACAATAAGAATACTTTTGATTTCAGTGCGTTCAGTAACACACTCAACACTCAGTAGTTTTTGACTCAATTTGTGCACTAAGTTGTCAATATAAAGTGATGTACATATTATTACACTGTTCAAACAAACTGGCATAAGCCAGCAGTGAGCACACTCACCTGTGTTTTCAAAGTTTCGGTGCACGGTACTTAGTAGGAGAAAGAGAGCCAGCACACAAAAATGTCCTTTCGTTGAGTTTATTCCAGCATTTATATATTGTAACTGAATTTTGATATTTCGTTTATTGAAAGTACTTCCGTTCTCAGTGTATTTAAACGTCATCTCCGCCTGACACAGCAACACGCTGAAGAAGGCCGTTAGGCTGAAACGTCCGTGTGCTGTACCTGGTGTTGCTGGAATAAACTCAACGAAAGGACATTTTTGTGTGCTGGCTCTCTTTCTCCTACATATTATTACACTACCTGGATGGTACACAGCGTGTTGTGTTTTTAGCTCTCTTTTTTTATTTTCAGTAAATTACGTCGAGTATTGCAATATATCGCAATATGTATTGTATCGCAATGTATCGCGATACAATCGTATCGCGACCCCATGTATCGCGATACGTATCGTATCGTGAGGTCCTTGCCAATACCCAGGCCTAGTATTAACCCTAACATACATGTCTTTGACAGGAGTATTAACCCTAACATACATGCCTTTGACAGGAGTATTAACCCTAACATACATGTCTTTGACAGGAGTATTAACCCTAACATACATGTCTTTGACAGGAGTATTAACCCTAACATACATGTCTTTGACAGGAGTATTAACCCTAACATACATGTCTTTGACAGGAGTATTAACCCTAACATACATGCCTTTGACAGGAGTATTAACCCTAACATACATGTCTTTGACAGGAGTATTAACCCTAACATACATGTCTTTGACAGGAGTATTAACCCTAACATACATGTCTTTGACAGGAGTATTAACCCTAACATACATGTCTTTGACAGGAGTATTAACCCTAACATGTATGTCTTTGACAGGAGTATTAACCCTAACATACATGTCTTTGACAGGAGTATTAACCCTAACATACATGCCTTTGACAGGAGTATTAACCCTAACATACATGTCTTTGACAGGAGTATTAACCCTAACATACATGTCTTTGACAGGAGTATTAACCCTAACATACATGTCTTTGACAGGAGTATTAACCCTAACATACATGTCTTTGACAGGAGTATTAACCCTAACATACATGCCTTTGACAGGAGTATTAACCCTAACATACATGTCTTTGACAGGAGCATTAACCCTAACATACATGTCTTTGACAGGAGTATTAACCCTAACATACATGTCTTTGACAGGAGCATTAACCCTAACATACATGTCTTTGGTGGTGGGAGGAAACCCACGCGATCACGGGAAGAAGATACAAACTCCGCACAGGACCTGGGACAGACCGGGGACCTGCAGATTAGCCCTGCTCTAGTCATCAGCCTATGTGAACACTTTTAGCTTGTTGTTGAAGCTGAAGATACCCAACAATGATAAGGAGGGGAAAAGCAGTAGTAGGTTTGAACTTACATCAATCAATCAATCAATCAATCAATCAATCAATCAATCAATCATTTTTATATTTATATAGCACCAAAATATAAAACAGGAATTTACAAATTTACAAATAGAGCAGTATTGTAGTATTGAAACATTTTACTATTTTACTGTGAGGTCATGTGGCAATTGAAACAATTTCCCAACAAGAGCAGCACTTGGCGACCGCAGCAAGGAAAAGAGCCCTTTAACAGGGAAGAAACCTTGGGCCGACATGGCTCTTTGTGGGTGTTCATCTGCCACATTAAGAAAAAACACTGCTGGTATCGATACCGTTGCAAATGAGTATCCGTTTCAAATTTTTTGTATAGATAATTATCGATACTATCGACAATACCTGCTGCAAATGAGTATTGTATCCGTTTCAAATATTAATATCTGTTGCAAATTAGTATTGTAACAATTTAAATGTTTTAGTATCGATACTTAAGCAACACTTTTGACAACCTTACCAACATGTACAGTAAGTACGTACCGTAAATTCCGGACTATAAGCCGCGGCTTTTTTCCTGTTTTTTGGGCTTTTTTGCCCCCTGCGGCTTATATAACGGTGCGGCTTATCTATGGATTTTTCCAGCAAACGGCCACTCGGGAACCTCCAAAATCTATGGATGTTGGTATGAGGCAGAACGAGAGCAAGACAGACATTATGAGAGCGAGACCCTGATTGGATGATGTTGCAAAAAATGTGCCTCGCGACCTGATTGGAGCACTGTGCCACTACTCTCTCTCAGCCACTACGGTAAAACACCCTCCCTCCTCCCTCGCTCCGGGGGGAAAAAGGCAGCGATTGAGCCTGAAAGACAGTCTGAATGAAATTGAATGTAACATTCCCAATTCTATGTATTACATTCTAAAAAACTAACAGCAACATTTTGGAAGGCTAAGCCACACAACTAGCTCGTTGTAATCTAACATCATGCTTCAAAAGATGGAGAACTGGCTGTGTTACGACGATGGCGGCGATTGAGCCTGAAAGCCATGTCTGAGACAGTAGCGAGACAGGAACAACAACAGCAGCAGCAGCAAAGGATCATGCACAAACCCGAGACGAAAGGGACTGTCCGTCAGGGCGCGGACGACTGTGTCAGCAACTCCCTCCCGACTACCAGGAGAAAATTACAAACTTCGGCGAATTCACACAAAGAAAGATCAAGGAATATTCCATCGGACCGGAGCAGATCATAATATGGATGAAGTGCCTTTGACGTTCGACCTGCCTCTCACTAGGACTGTTAACAAGAAAGGTGAATCGTCCATCACGTTGAGAACCACAGGTCACGAGAGAACGAATTTCACTTGTGTTCTTGGCTGCACAGCATCTGGAGTAAAGCTCCCGCCGATGGTGATTTTTAAGCATCTCACAATGTGTGATTTTGTCTGGGGATTAGTGACCTGACTTTTGTTTTGTTGAAATGTTAATAAATGGGAGCTTCCCCAAACAGCCATCTCTTTCCCGACAATCCCCTCTGTGCACGAAGCCTTACATATGGTAATTAAACATCAAAACACCCGCGGCTTATAGTCCGGTGCGGCTTATATAAGAAAAAAATAGTCACCTTTGAAGGTGCGGCTTATAGACCGGTGCGCCTTATAGTCCGGAATTTACGGTAGTTTACATCTGTTCTATCTTACTCATATAATTTCCACTGAGTGCTGGACCTCACCGCAACGTTGAGGTGTGATCAAGTCAACTTTGCACGAGTCCCAAATCAGCATCAAGTCTTTAGGCACAAGTCTCAAGTCAAGTCCCAAGTCTAAATAGAGAACACCAAGACTAAACGCATTACAATCGCATCATGTTTTGTGTGCATGCAAAGGCGGTCAGTGTGTGTATTGGAGGTGCATTGTAACGTCAGAAGCACTGTAAATGTGATCAAGCTAAATCATTTGTAGACACAATCCGCATATGAGAGGCATGTTAATGCAGGCTGGAGTGGAGGCTGCACTGTAACATTCTCATATGAGAGGCATGTGAATGCAGGCTGGAGTGGAGGCTGCACTGTAACATTCTCATATGAGAGGCATGTTAATGCAGGCTGGAGTGGAGGCTGCACTGTAACATTCTCATATGAGAGGCATGTGAATGCAGGCTGGAGTGGAGGCTGCACTGTAACATTCTCATATGAGAGGCATGTTAATGCAGGCTGGAGTGGAGGCTGCACTGTAACATTCTCATATGAGAGGCATGTGAATGCAGGCTGGAGTGGAGGCTGCACTGTAACATTCTCACATGAGAGGCATGTTAATGCAGGCTGGAGTGGAGGCTGCACTGTAACATTCTCATATGAGAGGCATGTTAATGCAGGCTGGAGTGGAGGCTGCACTGTAACAGTCTCAGAGTCTCTGTAGTTATTCAATCATCCTCAAAGTGGCCCCCCGATCCTGCGCTGCATAACACGCATGCCAGCTGGAAATTACAGACAAATAAAATGGGATTGAGTAGAAGGAGCGGCGACTCCTGGCTGCAGACTCTGAGGGAGTGTGGCAGAGAAAGGAGGCTAAACGGTTAGAGAGGCGAAGCAAGTAAATAGTTGCAAACAAGAGAGGGGGAGAAGAATGAATGATATACTGAAACAATCAGACTAACCTTCTTCTGCAGTGTGCCGGGCAATCTGAGAGCAGTCACAGAGACGCACTGACAGCATGAGAGGAGTGCACGAAACAATGGAAACACCACATGCAAAATGACTTGAACATACAGTACAGTAGCACAACCATCAACACTGTGACATCAGAAGTGGTATGAAACATACAAAATATGTAATGACATAGCTAAAATCATAAAACATGGCCTACTTACTGCAAACTGTCAGTTGGATTTGGTTAGTCAGAGCTATGGAAATCATCCATCTCTGCTCACTACATCCGCCTTTCTTACCCCAGGTGTGCATAAACTACAGGTTAAGAACTTCTTTTTTTAAACACAAAAATGTGAAAATATGATTGGTTATTGTATCGGTTATCGGACAGGTGAAGCAGATATTTACCGGGTATCTATCGGCTAAAAAAAATCCCCCCCAAAGTCTATCGATCCCAAGCAATGTCTATAAATAAGGGGGAGAATTCCCCCCCAGTTTGCAAAATGAATTTTGAGGCCCTGTCATTGTACATTCCTTGTGCTACTGCTTCCAGTGGCACTGTGGCGCTGTCTACATGGAGTGCTGTCCAAGGTGCTGAAGGAAGGTGGCGGACTAGATGCACAGTTGGTTTACCGTCAGCGAGTGATTGAAGATGAGGAGCAGGTGATATCTGTTTTCTTGCAATTATCTCTCATGTTATTCACCTGGCTTCGGCCCTATATAACAGCTCTTTTCACAGACTGCTGAGGCTGAAACTTGGACACCATTGACCTTGACTGCTGCCCACAGAACTGCCATGTTCCGTCTGTCTATGCCTGGACTCATTTGTCCGTTATCATGAGTTTGACAGAAACAAGAAAGCGCTGGATCGTGCTTTGCTTTCGTTTGGATTCTGTTCCCCATTGACTTTGTAAACCAAACCTGCTCTTCACCTTAAGTTGGAGTTTGGAGATTAACTGTTTTAGTTAGCCTTTTCCTAGAGTATTCCAAAGTTTGTTAATCGAGCCTTTCAGTTTGGAACTGGAAGAGACATTGCATTATTCCTGCCTGTTTATTCCGTGGGAGTGGAACCAGCACTGTACTGTTGATTGTACAGTTTGACTCAGTAAAAGACTTTGAAATGTTTACATTGTATCTTATCTGCCTCCTGCATCCTTGGGTTCAGCCTTTTACACAGGCATTACATTTCTATAATCCATGGAAATCTAAATATGAACATTTCTGAACAAAAAATATGTTGCATTCCATTTCTAGATACGTGAATAATAATATACACATTATATAGTCGAATGTAGGGGTGCACCGATCACGTTTTTTGCCACCGATCACGATTGCCGATCACCTATGAGAAATATCTGCCCAACCGATCATCGACCGATCACCGATTACCGATTACCGATATATATATATATATATATATATTTATTTATTTATTTATTTTGTAAGCAGCTATAGCATTATATTATAGAACAGTGTCCATTTTACATATAGGCCTACATTTCATGCATCAAATTGAAAGTGCAGCACATTTTCTTTTTTTCTACATCAATATTTTATACTGTGTAGGCTAAAGGAAACCGCCAACATGATTTTTTGTGTGTGAGATAATTGGAGCACAAGACTGTGTTGAACTAAATGGCTAGTAGTTCAGTCCAGTTCCCTCAGTTCAGTTTATAAAAGAACAAAAATCGTTCCACTTCGGGATTTCCATGTTACCAGTTCAATGCAGTTCAGTTCACTCAACAAAAATACTCCATTTTCCGGGATTTAAAATAAAAAAATAACTTCGACCCAAGTAAACTATTTTATCGATTGAGCTAAAGCGGCTAACGCTAACCGGAGCTATTAACGTTAGGAGGATACACGCAAATATGGATCAAACACGGACTTAACAGCATGCAAATGCCTCGGTAGGCGGGAGGACTGGAGGTAACTTCTCTCTGCTGAGTCTGCTGTAATCACCAGCTGATGTGTGTGATTCAAAGACGCAAGGGGTGCGTTGACAGTCTGGTGTGGTGTGTGGAGGTGAGTACACTGACGAAAGCAAAGCGTGTGCTTTGCAACACAATGATATAAACGTTAGAGCACAATATGAAAGTTAAACGATAGACATTGAAGACATGAAAATGGGCTGCCTCATGTTTCTCACGTGCAGCATGATCGGCTATGCAATCGGCGACAATAAAGAAATATCTGCAGCAGCAGATCACATATTTGAGGTCAAAATCGGCCGATACAGATTGCGTGTCGATCGATCGGTGCACCCCTAGTCGAATGGCATGTAGAACGTTTCCATGTAGAAAATTTCTATTCAGAAATGTCCATATTTCCATGGATTCTAGAAATGCCGACATTTTATTCTGGAGATCGGGTTACTCCCCCCCACACACACACACAAATTAGAATTAGAATAATAAATAATACTATTATATACTAGTAATAACTATTATTATTAATATAATAGTAAAACATGTTCATACATACTGGACTTGTGCGGAATCAAAACTAAATGTCTCATTAGCTTCCGTTCAGGTTAAGACTTTCCCATAGACGAGTGGACGAGTGTGGCATTGATCAATTAATTCTGCAATAAATATGTCATCACTCAAACTGTATCATATCCATCCCCCCATCCCCCCCCCCACACCCCACAATCATATCCATCATAACAGAGGTGGACCATATCTGATTACTAACAAAAGACCAATATCGGCCCAATATATCAGTCTAACCCTAGTGTGTTTGTGTGTTTGTGTGTGTGTGTGTGTGTGTGTTACAGTGTCTAAGTGTATCTAATGGTGATGAATGGTGCCTCCTCGCCGATGTCCCAGCGGATGTGCCCCCCCCCTCCCCAGGCTCACACACTCATTAATTAACAGGAATTAATGGTTTTATCTGCAGCCAGTAAATAACAGATTGTCACCGCGGCCGGCCGCTCTTATCAAATACTGTGAAAATGTCAAGCCGGCTGAAGCCGAATTAGCCTGGACAAACACATCACACTCCATCCCTGTCACAAATAACACACACACACACACACACACACACACACACATACACACACACACACACACACAGACATGACTGAGCATACTGGTGGAGAGTAACTAAGTACATTTACTCAAGTACTGTACTTACAGTAAGTACAATTTTGAGGTACTTATACTTTACTTGAGTATTTCCATTCATGCTACTTTGTACTTATACACCACTACATTTGAGATGGAAATACTGTACTTTTTACTTCATTACATTTGTTTCACAGCTATATTACTACCGTAAATTCCGGACTATAAGACGCACCGGTGTATAAGCCGCGGGACCAAAATTGACTATTTTTTTCTTCTATAAGCCGCACCGGACTATAAGCCGCGGGTGTTTTGATGTTTAATTACCATATGAAAGGGTTCGTGCACAGAGAGGAATGTCGGGAAAGAGATCGCTGTTTGGGGAAGCTCCCATTTATTAACATTTCAACAAAACAAAACAAAAGTCAGGTCACTAATCCCCAGACAAAATCACACAACAATAGGCTACCGTATATGTGCAGCAAACCTGTAACCAGAGAAGTCAAGTCACTAATCCTCGTCTTCCTCTTCTTCCTGCGTACTGAAACCACCAAAGTCCTCATCTTCAGTGTCGGAAACGAACAGGTTCAGGGTGGCTTCGTCAACCACTCTCCTCTCTCCTTCAGGTGCCATGGCACGAGTCCGATACCTCACGAGTCCGACACCTCACGAGTCCGAAAAAAGAGGCTAACTTCCCCCAGACCCTAACCCAAAACCTAACCTCTCCCACCCCCACGCCTAAACCTAACATCCCCCAGACCCTAACCCAAAACCTAACCTCTCCCACCCCCACGCCTAAACCTAACCTCCCCCAGACCCTAACCCAAAACCATGAGGTGTCGGACTCGTGAGGTATCGGACTAGGGGGCAGTCCCCGTGGCGTCATCCTCTTCATCCCGCAGCAGTCCAGCGTTTTGGAACCCGTTGGTAATTGTGGATGTTTTCACACTCCTATAATATTCCGTGATCTTCCTTTGTGTGAATTCGCCGAAGTTTGTGATTTTCTCCTGATAGTCGGGAGGGAGTTGTTCAGTAGTTCTCCCCCGGACGGACAGTCCCTTTTGCCCAGGTTACGCGCGGCTGCTCTGTTTGATCGGCGGCTGCTCTCTTTTAATGCGAGATTGACTGCTTTCAACTTGAAAGCTGCCTCGTGTGAATTTCTGCGTACCTTCCCCATGGTAAGTGAGAGTGTTGCTTCTACTGCTCGTCTTGTTGTGAATATTCCTTGATCTTCCTTTGTGTGAATTCGCCGAAGTTTGTGATTTTCTCCTGGTAGTCGGGGGAGGGAGTTGTTGCCCGAGTGGCCGTTTGCTTACCGTAATTACCATATGTAAGTGGTCACGCACAGAGGGGATTGTCGGGAAGAGATGGCTGTTTGAGGAAGCTCCCATTTACCGTATTACAACATTTCAACAAAACAACATAACACAACACCACCGTTGTTTATTTTTACAGTGCACACAGTGTCCGCGGTGTGGTGAAAAGAGGGCAAGAGAGGAAATTAAAACAGAAGTGGATTTATAGTTAGAAAGAGTGCTAAAAAAGAGAGATTTTTTTTTTTTTTTTTTTTTTTTTCTGAAAAAATCCATAGATAAGACGCACCGTTATATAAGCCGCAGGGGCCAAAAAACGGGAAAAAAGCCGCGGCTTATAGTCCGGAATTTACGGTACTTACTTTTCCGATCTATCGATCTATCGATCTATCTATCTATCTATCTATCTATCTATCTATCTATCTATCTATCTATCTATGTGATGTGTGTCCCTACAGGGCTGCTCTGTTGAGTCCTCCTGGCTGTAATAGAAAGCCAACGTGGACGTCACTTCCTGCCTCACCATGTGTAGGAAGGTCTTAAAAAATGATGAATGGTGGTGAGTGAGTGAACGGCGACGCTGGTGCACATGAGGCCTGGAAGGGGAGGGACTTTGGCTCTCTATTGAAAGATTAGCCATGGTTAGTGGTTTGTAACCTGGGCGTGTGAGGAGATCCCCTCTCGTTACGGCTGGCTGTTTGGAGAATCAGCCCCGGTGGAAATGCATGCACGTGCACACACATGCGCGTGCACAGGCATGCCCGCACAGGCACAGGCACAGGCACACACACACACACACACACACACACACACACACGCACACACACACACACACTCACACAGGTACACACACACACACAGTGAGAGAAAGAGACAATCCAAATAGTGTGGCAGCTGTAGAGAAACAGTGCGTCGTGGGGCACATGAAGCCATTGGTGCTTGTTCCTAAACGAGAGTGCGAGCGTTAGTGCTGCTCCCGCCACTAATAGAAAGATACAAAGCCTCAGCGGAGTGAAAGGGGCCCGGCCGCCGGGACCCGCTAACAACAGACCAGGAGCTAATCGCTGTCCTCGACTCTCTCCACCGAGACACTCAAGCAGCTCCGCTGAGCTCGATCGCCCTCTCAAAGTCAATCAACTCTCTGACTGAGACTCCTGACGAGATGGAGAGAGAGGGGAGAGGGAGAGATTAGCAAAAGAGTGGAGAGAGACGGGGGAGCGAGAGGGAGAGAAGAGAGAGGGGGGTGAGAGTCAGAGAATGAAGTGGCGGAGCAGCAGGAGAAGGCGCGCGTGCTTCCCCATTACTTTGGGTGGGGAAAAAGAGAAAACCGCTATCTACTATGAATAATGAAAGCAACAGGGCTGGCTGTTTCATTCCTAATCACTTGTTTGCAGAGCGGGCACGGGCGGGAGGGGTGAGCAGAGACGGGGTGGGCGGGGTGAGTGGGCACAGGGCAGGCGGGGTGGAGACTTTTTTTTTCAATATTTTATTTTAACATTTTCCTTCAACCACAAACAACAAGCTCAGACAGTCAAAGGGTATAAAAATGGCATACATATAATTATACATATATAGATACTGTACATGTGTAGAAAAATGGGCTACCAGCTGCGTAAAGTGCTTATGTGCTTATGAAAGATGTTGCGCATGGGGTCTCACGCAAGGGGGCCATGAAAAATCAGTTCGGCGAGTCACTTTTCATTCTTAACCTCGTCAAAGTAAGCCAAAAACGGGTCCCAGATAGTTGAGAATCTTTTAAGCGAGTTGGCTCTCATGAACCTGAGTGTCTCCATCTGTATAACAGAGATCATGTCCGTCAGCCACAATTGAAAAGGGGGTGAAGAGGACTTCCATTCCTTCAGAATGAGACTTTTGGCGACAGTTCTCCCCTGTGTCAGAGATTGTTGCACAGCTGTAGGGAATTTCAGAGAGGACTCAGAGGAGATGGCGAGTTCTGCCTCTGACTGAAGGGTTTTGTAGGCCTTAGAGGACCAGTCAAATATTTTGGCCCAGAATCCTGTTAGTGAAGGGCAGAACCAGAAGGCATGAGATAGTGTTCTCTCTGACACTTGACACCTGTCACGCAGTGGTGAGACAGAAGGGTAGATCTTGTGTAATTTATGGTTGGAATAGTGAAGACAGTGAGCAACTTTAAATTGGATCAGCTGGTGTCTGCTATTAACTGAGTTGTACACAGACAGACTCCTTTCCCATATAATGTCAGATAAATCAATACCTAGTTCCCCGTGCCACGCTTCTCTAATCCTCTCAGTAGAGGCCGTGGTGCAGTTGTCAAACAGACATACAAATCTATAGATAAGATGCTTGGAGTGAGGCGGGCTCAGCAAAACATTGAAAAAAGCATGTTCATTTGGGAGCACTTCAAAGGTATGAATCTAGGATCGAACATAATCTTGGATTTGCAGGTATCTGAGCCAGTGCGTGGCGGGGAACTCAAGCTTACTCTTCAGTAGGGCAAAGCATGCAAAATGACCATCTACGTATGTATAGATCTCTGATGGAAACCAGCCCTTTCACACTGCAGGCATGGTAGTTTTTGTCTGACCGTGAAGGCAACAAAGTGTGATTGAAACAAATTGATGTGTGGACAGAAACATCTGGTAGACTCAAAACACTCCTAACTTGGTTTAGAATTTTTCATGACAAAACTTAAATTTAATCTAAGGTCCCAGGTTTCTCTAACTTAGAAAATAGCATGGCTGGCAGGGAAGCGTTGGCAATAGAGCGGGCCTTTTCAGCCACAGGGGGGCCCCGGGAGTTAAGTTACCCGGAGTCCCTTGCCGCCAGTACATCAGAGACCTAACATTGGCAGCCTAGTAGTAGTGCCTAAATACTGGTAAGGCCCTCCCCCCCCCTCAGACTTGGGTTTTTGCAAGTGAATTTTTCGAAATTCTATGGTTCTTATAATTCCAGATGTAGGACAGAATTATTTTCTCCAGAGTCCAGTTCTTTAAAGAACGCTGATGTGAGAGGGGTGGAGACTCTTCTGTGGTACATACACTCCCCAACCAAAGGGGGAGCACCATCCCACATCCCAGCCCCACAGGGGGGAGCACCATCCAACATCCCGGCCCCACTTAACCATATTTGATCGCCCCACCAACCTTCTCCAACCTCATAGTCTTTGCTGAAGGTTATGAACAGGGGGATACTTCCAGCACGATGTGCATTAATAAGTAGAGTTAGACAGATACTGGGGCTGATGTTGGTCTTTTGGCAAAACTCTGTGTTGGATAGATGCAGTTCCATTGATTACATATTTATTGTAGAATTGATCAATACTAGTCTGGCTGTGGTGTTTACGCATGGACAAGTTCCCAGCCTTCGGCAAAAGACAACACAGATTTCCAACAGATGTGGAAATCGATTTTGGACAAATGTGCCATGGCCCTGATGTTGTTGCTCACTGAGGAAGGGAAAACACAGAGGGAGGAGCCTCCCTGTCCACCTCGAGCACCCATGATGAGCAATGCCTTCCAAAGTTTAAACTCATCTACACAAACTGGAAAACACACTCAAACACACGCAACTACGCAAGCTCAAGAGAGAAGAAGAGAAGACACGCAACTACGCAAGCTCAAGAGAGAAGAAGAGGATTACAGCAGAGGAGCTGTGTACCGCTGGCAGAGACGCACACACACACACACACACACACACACACACACACCCAGAGGATCTGTGTACCACTGGCAGAGACGCACAGCATGGCCCCATACCCATGAGCGCAACCCCAACTCCGCAGGGATAGGTCTGTATCCTTCAGCCTCAGCAGCAGCGATGATGAACATAACCATCTCTACACCGTTTTTATTTATTTATTGTTCTTTGTAACTTTAAGCCATGTCAGAATAAAGGTGTTTTAACTTTCTTCCAGTATCTTTTTTATCTTGCTCCATGTATGAGTGCCTGAAGTCTGCCTCTACTCCAGTGATGTGTTTGAACCCTTTTCTTCAAGAGCACCTACGTTTTCTCCTTGAGACACAAAGATCAAGCCTTTTGAACACACCACACTATGTTCACAACACACTACACTGGCTGCCTATTGGAAGACCTTAGCCTGAAATGATTGTAATGAGAAATTTGATTCCACAAAAGTATGCATAAAAACTTTGTATTATTTTAGTGGTAATAGTAGTAGTAGCAGCTGTAGTAGTACTAGTCGTAGACATAGTAGTAGCAGTAGTAGTAGCAGCAGTATACTGGGTTTCAATGGAAAGTTTTAGTGTCCTGTGGTGGAGATGCTGCATCAGTGTGTTTTCCACCTTGAGAAGAAAAAGTAATCTAGGGAAACACTGGATATTTTCAATATTTTTAGAATGTCATATGCTTGAAAGTGATCATAATTAAAGACATGGGGTGTCCAGGTAGTGCAGGGGTAGATTCCCTGCCTACCAACACGAGCGTCGCAGCGGCGTCCCGTCAATGTTTGCTGAGTCAATCTGCGACTCGGCGGGGAGCGAGTGGGAGATGTCTTTGAAGTGCGAGTGGACTCTGGATTGGTGCGCTGGGTAAACGGGCCGGGCAAACAGCCTCTGGGTAAATGACAAACAGGAACATCAGCGGTGGAAGGCGGGGCTCCGGCAACTCAGCGCTTGGGTACACTGCTCAGTGGCTCGCCGTGTCTTTACATTGTAATATCCTTCAGCAGGACAGCAGAGCTCAGTGCAATCATGATTTAATCATGCCCGTTTAAGAATTCAGCACAGGGGGGGGGGTGATATCATTTAATTATACTGCCTTTTCATAAAGGTCAGAGGATGGAGGGGTGTAACGTTTTTATTGTTCTGTGATGCATATTCTAGCAAATACCTATAAACACTTGGTCATTGTAAATGAAAAAGGAATTTAAAATTGAATAGATGGTTAAATAATATGGAAGTGTGAAAGGCGACCTATGCCAGATTGGAGGTGTTACTCGGAGCGAGTGGCTCTCCTCTAAACTAGGAGTTTGTAATTGAGCGCTGTCAGTCAGTCAGTCAGACAGACAGTCAGTCAGACAGACAGACAGACAGACAGACAGGCAGACAGTCATACAGACAGTCATACAGACAGTCAGACAGACAGACAGACAGACAGACAGCCAGTCAGTCAGTCAATCAGACAGACAGACAGACATTAATTCAATCAGACAGACAGTCAGACAGACAGACAGTCAGTCAGTCTGACAGACAGAGAGTCAGTCAGTCAGACAGGCAGGCAGGCAGGCAGGCAGACAGACAGACAGACAGACATACATAGATACAGACAGACAGACAGACAGACAGACAGACAGACAGACAGACAGGCAGACAGACAGGCAGACAGTCAGTCAGACAGACAGTCAGTCAGTCAGTCAGCCAGTCAGTCAGCCAGCATACTGTATGTAGCCTGCCTGACTCTCGCCCAGCAGAGAAGTGCTGATTCAAGCCAGAGGAAAGTTTGATCAAGGACAAAGCTTTTCTCTGGATAATTAAAAGGACACTCAAACACAGCTAGTGACAGAGAGAGAGGAGGAAGGAGGCTGCATACAGGATGTTGGTGTGTGTGTGTGTGTGTGTGTGTGTGTGTGTGTGTGTGTGTGTGTGTGTGTGTGTGTGTGTGTACATGTGCGCACGTGTGTGTGTGTGTGTGTGTGTGCGTGTGCGTGTGTGTGTGTGTGTGTGTGCGTGTGCGTGTGTGTATACAAAGGGCTTTACATATGTACTGTAGGCATGGCACAATAGTGGATTTGGCGCATGTCATCCCTGCACTCTCTCTCCCTATCCTTCCTTTCTACCTACTGTCCTGTAAATTAAAGGTAAAAATGCCCCACAAACTAATCGTAACAAGAAAAAAGTATCGCCTTCAAAAATCCATATCGAACCTTAGTAGGCATATTTGACACACACACACACACACACACACACACATACACACACACACACACACACACACACACACACACACACACACAACTCCATCTATCCCACTCTGCATACTTGATGGGCGGCACATTCCATATTCACACAGTGTCAACACCACCGCTGTGCACTCAGCATGTGTGTGTGTGTGTGTGTGTTTGTGTGTGTGTGTGGGGGGGGGGTGTTTGTATTACACTTTATCATAACAGCCATCTTTCACACGGCCACCCAGAGGACATCCATACCCATCAGTGTGGGGTGGTGGTAGAGGGGTGACCTCTACCTAGGATGACAGACACCGAGCTGGGCAGTACGGGTGGAGGAGGAGGAGGGCGCACCAGACAGACTTATCTAGTGTGGAGCGAGGAGGAAGATTAGAGTATTGATTCTGCGGGGTGAAATTCTCAATCAGGAGTTGGGGGGGGGGGGGGATTCGTGAGCATGTGTTGGGAAGGGGAGAGATGGATGGAGGAGAGAGAGTGGAAGAGGATGGCAGAAGGAAGCGAGGGATGGAGATGGACGAGGGATGGTGGAAATAAGAGAGAAGGAAAGTTTAAGGAGAAGGGAAGAAATGCTGGAGAGACAGACAGATGGAAGGGTTGGATTGTGGGGGTATTTATTGGGATCGACTGTTATGTTGGGTTTTTTTAAGGGTGATACAGGTACCGATATTTTTGGATTTTGCAATGAAGCCACTGGCTGCTAACCTTTCCAGATCACTCTCATCATGACATCATGATCACACGACAAAGCCATCTTGCCACACTCCAATCTATTGGTTTGAATCTGAGGGCGTTTTCACACCAAGAACCAAAGCCATCGTTCTGTGCCCGAGTATCATCCTCCCCCCTCCCCTCCCCTCCCCTCCCCTCCCCCTCAACCCCCCTCCCCCCCGCTGGTCAGCTTTCACATTACAAATGCTGTCCTGTTCCTGGGAACACTTGCCTATCTACAAACTCCCATACAACTCCCATGCAATAGGTGGCGATATGCACCTAGTTGGCTTGCGATCCGCCAATAAACACAACATAGAAGAAGAGCAGGCTAACGTTCATTACATTACATTTCAACATTTGCCAAGTGTATTATGTGGATAGTATTGGAGTGGACGGTTTGTCCTCATGGTTTAGACTTT
>NC_139626.1:18586887-18639387 GCF_964638095.1 Poromitra crassiceps
TCAAGTGCTAATGCCTACATAACTACTAACTCTACAAACTAACTCTTTTAGACAGAGAAAGCACACATTCTATTAGTTCTTTTGAGATATTTTGTGTTCACAAAATCTTAGCAGAAAAGAATCCTCGGGTCTTGAAAGATGAGCCAGAATCCTCAAAAAAACCCTCTGGCAGAAGCTACCTACAGTAAAAAAAAAAACGGCTGGCAGTGAATGTGTTAATAGTACTAGTGGTAGTAGACTTTGACTATCCCCTTTGAAGGCAGCGAGCGCAGACTGAGGCCTACAAAGGAAACTGTAAGAACAACCATGGTTAGTAACTGAGCTGAGGTGTTGATCCAGGTTACCTCCACCTCCCCGTGATACACCCATCTGTCCTGGGGAAGCTGCCACCCATATGGCTCCAGCCTCTAAGGCATATGGCAGGAGGTGCAGTCGTGTGTGTGTGTGTGTGTGTGTGTGGTGTGTGTGTGTGTGTGTGTGTGTGTGTGTGTGTGTGTGTGTGTGTAGGCCAATCTCTGAAGGTAAAACATGTTTTTTGTAAACAAGGATCCTGGGGTAGCCCCTCTCTCCCTCACCAGGTTATGTCCTACTGTCTCTCGCCCACTTCATCCTCAGACTGGGAATTGGCCAAAGTACAATTGGGGAGAAAATGGAAGAACAATCTGAAAAAGCGTGTCATTGTGCTGTGAAAGAGAGAACTCACGGTGCTTCATAAACCTGGATGTGGGCTGAAGGACAGTGTACTGTATCTGAGACAAGATAAGACCATTACAGTCTGTCTGCTTTCACAACATCTGTTCATTTCTTCACAAGTTCACAGTTTTCTTCCATCAAGTCTCCCCCACTCCTCCTCTTCTTTTTTAATTAGAACATGTCACAGAGTTCTTGAGTCAAAGCCATTTTCAACAACATTTGTAATCTTCAACTTTGGCATAATCTGAATTTATTGAAAATATTCAAATATTGGTTTCAGGGCCATTTTTAGAGGGGACGGCGGTTGTTCATGGAAGCCATGCAGGCCTGTGAATTAAAATGCATAATGCAGCTTCAAAGCCTGTAGGTGCAATTTAATTTTTCATATGTTGACAAGTTACTGCACAAGCACCAAATGTTGTGGATGCAGGTTCTGTTAATGAGGTTTGGGCTGAGGCTATTTAGAGAAGTCCCTACAAGGCCTTCGATACAATAACAACATACTGTAACATTCACATGTGGTGTGTGTGTGTGTGTGTGTGTGTGTGTGCGCGTGCGTGCGTGCATGCATGTGTGCGTGTGTGCGCGTGCATGCATGCATGTGTGTGTGTATGCATGCGTGCATGTGTGTGTGTACGCACGTGCGTGCATCACAAGTATACTGGCACTCATACAGTACAGTATATATATTTCTATTTATTGTTAGGTTACACAAGCAACTGGTATTTTAAGAACCAGGAAGTATTGTGACATTGACATATCGACGCTGTCGGGTAAATCTTTCCACGTTTTTATTTTTTTGTCATAAATCAATGGCATTGGTCACGCTTCACGTCTGTCTGTCTGTATCTATTAACTTGGAAAATAGATGACAAGCTCAATGAGATCATCTTGCTGGTTTCCATCAATGTCACTTGATACATGTCAAAATCATCATAACACAATGAAGAAAAAATTGGCACAGGAAACTTTCTCAGAGGCAATTTTCTCTTTTTATAAATAAAAATAATAAATGTTCTATCCTGGGAAAAAATTCAAATTTGTTCATGCCGGCAAAATATCTGCTAGTGCAGTGAGATGATTTCACACAAAGAGTGCTTTATAGTGATAGCTATACACAGTATGTGCAGGGTAATGCACTGCTATGGTTGGTTATGAAAAAGTGCTGTTGAAGACTTCCTCTATGGTTGTTTGAAGACCCTCAGATGCAGTTTGGAGCAGGTCAAATGGAGTGTAAGCTCCATGTGCCCCGCCCGGGTAATCAGTTTGATGGAATAGGCGCTCACCTCCTCAGGTCTGAGAAAGACAAGGTAAAATCACCTTTATGACAACCTGCCCCAGATTTATTCCCCCACCCATCCAAACAACGAGAGAGAGAGAGGAGAAAAAACAACAACAACAACCCCGACCAACAATCTAAAAGAGTGATAGTGTCGCCGTCCTTTTAAAAAACAAGCATCCATTTCCAAAATGAAGTGCGTGGGCGAATAAATCAGTCTGGGGTTAATAAAGTTGTCATCTGTTTGATTTTCCTGAAGGAGCAGGGCGAGGAAAGCAAGAGAAACCAACGGCAGAAATATGACCCCGTCAGCATTATCTCTTTATTTTATTGTTTCCAGCAGAGGTCACCGTGAAAACAGCGCTCCGCTCCTCTTTTTCTGCACTTGTTAATCAAAACCATAGGGCTTTGACACTATTGTATGGAGCAACCTACAAACAACAGCCGAGACAAACAGCAGCTTCTGAGGCTGTGAGACCCCCCAAAAAAGAGACATTTTAGATTCCCACGAGCTCCGTCCATTATGGATTATTATTATTATGATGCATGTCACCGCCGCCCAGAATGACACAACTTTGTTCTTCCTCTGCCATTTAATTGTTATTCTCTCACTCCCTCCTTAGTCTCTCTCTCTCCCTCCTTAGTCTCTCTCTCCCTCCTTAGTCTCTCTCTCTCCCTCCTTAGTCTCTCTCTCTCCCTCCTTAGTCTCTCTCTCCCTCTTTAGTCTCTCTCTCCCTCTTTAGTCTCTCTCTCTCTCTCCTTAGTCTCTTTCTCTCCCTCCTTAGTCTCTCTCTCTCTCCCTCTTTAGTCTCTCTCTCTCCCTCCTTAGTCTCTCTCTCTCCCTCCTTAGTCTCTCTCTCTCCCTCCTTAGTCTCTCTCTCTCCCTCTTTAGTCTCTCTCTCTCCCTCCTTAGTCTCTCTCTCTCCCTCCTTAGTCTCTCTCTCTCCCTCCTTAGTCTCTCTCTCCCTCCTTAAGCTGCGTTCACACCGAGATATTTATTTTTCGCTCTGTCGCTCAAGTCAACCCTTTGGAATCGCTCTGTCGCTCTGTTTAAATCGCTCATCAACAGGCACACGAAATGACGGACATGTGGGGGATATAACGTTACGCAATGTCATGCTGTTTGTCCACTACGAGCCACCGTCATTGTTTACAAGCTAAAGCCTATCAGCGTGCTCCTAATGCGAGCTGCATACCGGTAGTACAGACTTCACTTCATGTCAGCTGTCAGCCTGTCAATGCGGTTTGTTGCCACACAATAAACCAGCGGTTTGTTCCAAGCCAGAGCGATCCTTGACTCGCTCTCACACGGCAGCCAATCAGCATTGAACAGCGAGCGACTGATGCCAGCGTATTTTCGCTCGAGTTGGAATATTTCATCTTGAGCGACGAGCGTATTTTCTCCCTATCGCTCTGTCTCTGCCGCTCGGACGCCCAGCGATTATTCTCCCAGGCGAATATACGCTCAATCGCTCGTTTGCATTGACTTTGTATGTAAACTCAACGCCAGCGACAAACTTTAATAGGTCAGTGTGAACGCACCTTTAGTCTCTCTCTCTCCCTCCTTAGTCTCTCTCTCTCCCTCCTTAGTCTCTCTCTCTCCCTCCTTAGTCTCTCTCTCTCCCTCTTTAGTCTCTCTCTCTCCCTCCTTAGTCTCTCTCTCTCCCTCCTTAGTCTCTCTCTCCCTCCTTAGTCTCTCTCTCCCTCTTTAGTCTCTCTCTCCCTCCCTCCTTAGTCTCTCTCTCTCCCTCCTTAGTCTCTCTCTCTCCCTCCTTAGTCTCTCTCTCCCTCCTTAGTCTCTCTCTCCCTCCTTAGTCTCTCTCTCCCTCCTTAGTCTCTCTCTCCCTCTTTAGTCTCTCTCTCTCCCTCCTTAGTCTCTCTCTCTCCCTCTTTAGTCTCTCTCTCCCTCCTTAGTCTCTCTCTCTCCCTCCTTAGTCTCTCTCTCTCCCTCTTTAGTCTCTCTCTCTCCGTCCTTAGTCTCTCTCTCTCCCTCCTTAGTCTCTCTCTCTCCCTCCTTAGTCTCTCTCTCTCCCTCCTTAGTCTCTCTCTCTCCCTCCTTAGTCTCTCTCTCTCTCCCTCCTTAGTCTCTCTCTCTCTCACTCCTTAGTCTCTCTCTCCCTCCTTAGTCTCTCTCACTCCCTCCTTAGTCTCTCTCCCTCAGTCTCTCTCTCCCTCCTTAGTCTCTCTCTCCCTCCTTAGTCTCTCTCTCTCTCCCTCAGTCTCTCTCTCCCTCCTTAGTCTCTCTCTCTCCCTCCTTAGTCTCTCTCTCTCCCTCCTTAGTCTCTCTCTCTCTCCCTCCTTAGTCTCTCTCTCCCTCTTTAGTCTCTCTCTCTCCCTCCTTAGTCTCTCTCACTCCCTCCTTAGTCTCTTTTTTCACTCTCACTGCTGCCAATTAAAGTCAATCAGCCATCCGATTGGACGCAAGACTAAGAGGAGACTGCTAAGAAGGCCTTGTTCCAAAGGGACCACAGACAAAATGGGTGTGTCCCACTCGGTGGTGGCATAACTATTCATGGGCCTGATTTCAATTGTCCCCTCGCAACAATTGGGGAGGAGGGAAGGGAGGAGGTGGAGGTGGAGGAGAGCAGACCTGGCAACCTTGGAGAATGCTTAGGTGTTCGTACTTGAAAGCAGAAATACCAAACACATGCAGTAGCCTATTTTGGATAAATTATGTATTAAGTGATTGCTGACACCAGCATTCTATGTCTCAGTCAACCCTGAGGTAGTGGCTAATGTATTCAGTCAGTCAGTGCATGCCATTTCTCTTTTTAAAATGTTGACTCACTTGCATTTACCCACATTACGGTTATCAACTGGAGTACAATAGCCTAGATTAATCTTCCTCTATAATGTATTTTTCCCAATAGAATCTAACCTTGCCTCTGTCTGACCTGAGTGTTTATTAAATAACCTGTCAATTCTAGTGTTTTTCCATGGTGCCAGTGTAGCTTGCAGCGTGGCTACACACGGCAACGTCAGGTGATCCACCCGACGTTGCCGTGGAACGGATACTTGGGGACCGTTACTGGTGGCCTCTAGAGGGTGACATTGACTAAGAGTCCCTGGCTGTACCATGGCTGCCCGGGCACCATGGGATGTACAGGATCTGTGCTTGTTTGTTTTGTCTTTGTATTGAGCGCACTTATAGACGGTTTTCACCAGAGCGCAACCCCACAGCACTTCCTTTTTCTCAGCATTCGGCAAACTGCAGAAATATTCACTTGACATAGTTAGTTTTGTTTTCGCCGCTCAGCTGTATAGACGGTTTTCACGGAATGGTCAGTCCTGCACTTGAATGTTTTTTTTTCTTTTATGTCCATAGCAAACACTGCAACAGGAAGTGAGCGGGGGTTCAATTTAGAATGTTTTTGTTGTCAAGTTAAAACCGTCTATAGGCTATTGTATGGATGGTGCTTTCCAACGCAGAAGCATGAGAAATGCCCATCATCTCTCTCATCCAGACAATCAATAATGTAACCGAGCAAGGCAGGCACCAGTTTTATTTTCCCCTCCGGAGCACACATAGCGTCAAGTATACGCACTGAACACAACTACTTCCCTTTATAGTCTTCAAAATGAAAGAATACCCTATCCTGTACTGTGTAACACTGAACATGCAGAGCCTCCAGATACGAGGCAACTAAATACATTCCATAAAATGCTTACATAAATGTTTAAAAAAATCATGGTGCCGAACTCCTCGATGTTTGGCAATGCAGCCGCTAAAGACAGTGATTTTATTTTGAAAGTTATGACCAGAAGTGGTGTATTTACGTCTGGCTGGCTTGACACTGCTGAGGGTGCTGCGGAGAGGTAGTTGTGAAAAACAAATGTCGATAAAGAAGAAAGTACACATTATTTCCTATTTTCAATGAGTACGTTTGTTTCTATCTATGAAGTAGCTCCATTATGAGCGAGGTGCGCTGTGTTTCTGACAGTGTTTACGTGTCTGCTCTCTGCTCTTCCTGCAAAAGACACTCTGACACTCTGAAATCCGATTTGGGCGATCAGAGCATCCGCACTGAAGACACATCAGTCGAAAGCAGATTGGAATCTCATTTCTAACTATCCTCCATGTGGTTTGGGACAAGTGACACAAATCAGATTTGTTGCTGTTCAGACTCATAAAACCAATCTGGATACAATCTGGATAGGTCAAAAATCGGATTTGGCCTGCCTGTCTGAACGGGGCCTAGTGGAATACGAGGGATCAGCCGAGCAGCATTTTGGTAAACAAACCGAGTCACTGGGTGGCAACGGCAATGGAACCCTATGGAGTCTGAGCTTTGGGAGGCTTGAGTGTCTGACTATAACCGGCTGACTCTGTTTACATTTAAAAAAAACTGCGACAGTTCACGCAACTTTAACACAACATGCATATATTATACATCAAACTCTTGAGCTACTTCTGCTCTCACTCAGAATGTCAAAATATAAGCGATGTGATGTATAGTTTTTGAGATATTAACGTTTGTTTGGCACAACTCATACTAATAACTGCTGCGGGGTTCCGCATTTCTGGGTGGCTGTGACGTCACGCTGATTAGTCCTATTCACCTTATGTAGCCACGCCCATTTGAACCGGTTGTGTGGTCGTTAGACGACTTCCGGCAAAAAAAAAGAAAATGGCTGCGCTGCTCCAATATCATCTAACTCTGAATTAACTAATAATTTAGCCAATTGTATGTAACATACCAAATAAAAGCAAACAGCAATGTCTAAGAATACAACGCCATGTAACTGGCTCGTTAAGTCTCGCATTCCAGGGAATTACGTTAAAGTCTGCGGGTCTTATTGACGTAAGTGGCTTGAGCGCTTGGAGGAGAGAAAACTATCTGAAGCTTTCTTTGTTGGAGTCCAGGTATGTTTTACAAGAAAGTGCTCGTCATTGTCGACGATAACGTTATCTGACCTGGCTAACAGTGGATACTCGCTTGCTTGCTGTATACGGAGCTCAAAGTAGTAGGCTACAATCTTTGTTTTACACCCTGCACTGTCTGCTACAAAAACAACTTTCTTCTTCATGACGTTCTTTCATATTTTGCGCCGTGACCGCCGGAAGTGTTAACACGACCCGGAAGAATTTTGCCCACCCCCACGTCTGAACATAAGGTGAATACTGCTTTAAAAAGGACCTGCAAGTATTTCCACCAGTTTACTCTCCTATAGTGGTTTCTGTTTGACCCTGTTAATCAAGGTCAGATAGGTTATCGATAAAGCTTTGAGGTGACTCGCTGTCAGTGTGAATAGTGCATGGGCTATCAAATAACCCTCAGAGACACAGCCACCACAGGTATCTGTAGGGAGTCGCACGCACACACGCACGCACTTACACACATGTGCGCACGCGCGCGCGCACACACACACACACACACACACACACACACACACACACACACACACACTGGAGAGAGTGAGTCATTTTGGCCTTTATACCCTGGAGATTAAGGGTGATTTGAGACCTCGTCGTCTTGCAGTGACACCTCATACTAGGCCACACACACACACACACACACACACACACACACATACACACACACACAGACACGCGTGCACGCACACACATACAAAACACACGCAAACATGCACACACGCACCCACACACACACCACACACGGTGTGACCCTGATTATGCCCATTCCAAGGGGGACTTGAGGTTATCAGTGGTCAGAACACGACACACAGGGGACTGACCATGACACATTTACACCTTGAAATACTATGTGTGTGCTATACCACACTATACTATACCACATTATACTATACTACACTACACCACTATACTATCCTATGGAGGCCGGCAAGGCGGGAGGGGCCAATATAGCCTCCATGCAGGAGCGGCCTATGATGGAGTGTAAAACACAGATGGAACACGTAATATAAAAAATAAGAGAGAGAGAGAGAGAGAGAGAGAGAGAGAGAGAGAGAGAGAGAGAGAGATTGCATTCACAGGGAGGAGCGCCATTTCAGACCAAAATTCAATCTACAGCGTGTGGGGAGAAGGGACACACCGGGTTGTTCCATCACTTTTTCTAAACTCTACACACACGCACGCGCGCGCGCACACACACACACACACACACAGACACACACACACACACACACACACACACACACACACACACTCCTCTATCGATCGTTAGCTTGCATGCGACGGTTAATCCACGCACAGCAGCGAGAGCTACGGGACACAATATGAGAGGTTGCTATCAGCTTCAAAGCTAAATCACTCTATTAAGCAAGTTAGCTGCCCATTAGAGAGCTATAGCTGCGACACACCTTCTTTCACCCCCCCCGCTCTTTCTTTCTCTCTCTTTTTCTCTCTCCTCTTCACAGACTTGCCCTTGGGATTCAGCGCTCTTGTTTTCTTGCTAGACTCACACTGTGCTGGGATTTGTGTCCCCCCATATGTGTGAAATGAGCCTTCCTATTTCAATTTGCCCCCACGCTAACTCACAGCCTGTTTGTTTGTTTGTTTGTTTGTTTGAGGTGGGGGGGACTGCAAGTGTTTAGGTTGGAAAGGTGCAGGTGGAGGGGTTGAGGGGGCAGTTGCACGCTGGGCTCTCTCCCACTGTGTGCGGGATAGCCCTCTGCAAGTTTTTTTGTTTTTTTTTGCCCCGCGGGCCCGTTGACAAGATGGCTGTGTTGGTAACCCGCAGTGATGGGCGCTCATCTGTGGCGACAGACGAATGTCCCAGAATGCTAATGATGCTAAGCCAACAGACCGAGAGTGAGCAGGGAGGGAACGACAGAGGACATGATGAGAGATCTAATGACACAGAGAGAGACAGAAAGACAAAGAGAGAGAGAGAGATGTGAGAACAGTTAATCATCAGATTATTAATGATCAGATTATTAATTAAAGGTCCCAATTCGTGCAGCTGTAACCTCTTAAAAACGTGTGTCTCTGGTCCATAAAACATGATTCTGGATTAATTTGTCGAAAATATAGCAACCCCGTTTGTTGTGACGGAGTTCTCACTTCCTCATCTCGTCGCTTCCCAAGAATGGTCTGTTTCTATAATATATTCAGAACTAACAGTTCCCATTGGCCGCTGAGGGAGAGCCCGCCCCAGGCTCCCAGCGGCCAATCAGATTAGCGTCTGTGGACCAGCACGCTAGGTTGCGAGCTATCGCTAACTTAACGTTTGCTACGCTAAAGAGGACATCTCAAAATGCCTAGACTTACCGAATGCACCTCCGCAGTTGCTGGATCATGTACAGTTGGCGTCGCTCAAGTGTTAATTTTGTGGCTATAGACAAAATGGTGCAGGTAGCTTGTGTGAGAGAGACCCGCGCAGTGACGTCCCAATACCCCGTCTGGGGAACAGAGCGTTAGGGGGCGTGGCTTGAAGGAGACTGCAGGGGGAAGCTGGATAGGGACAAATCCAACTGTGGCAGTTGGATTTGTTGTGACCACTCGGAGTTTCTGCAAACAGCAGCAGTGAGCATTTTCTCCGTGAGGTAAACAGAGAGAGACGGTAAAACACTGCCCATGCGCATACTTAAAAAATAAAAATAAACAATAACAGCCGCAGTGTTTGTGTACAAATATTATCGTAAAACATACTTTTGATATCAAAGGGCGCTTTCACACCGACCTCGTTTGGGCAGGCGTGAATGCAGCAATCGAACACTGGTGCGCACCAAACAACTACAAGTGAACTCTAGTACAGTTTGTTTGTGGTATGAAAGTGATCTAAACGTGAGAGTGCATACTGTGGCTCATTTGCAGGGGAGGCAGATACGCTCTGTTAATGGTGCACTACAGTAAACGGCTATGCTTATCCCTTCAGCTTCGCTCCGTGCCCGTGGCCGGGATCCGGGGGCCTCTCCGCTGCCTCGTCTCCCCACACAAAAGAGCACCTGGCCAGGCACGTAATCCTCTCAGACTTCCCCCTGTAGGCCCGGAGCTCTGGATCGCCCAGCGGAGGCCTCGGCTAACCGCTAACAACTCCTAGCATCTGGACAGTCGCTGCTAAATGCTTAGGACACACACAACGAGAGGAGAGATTTCAATTTTGTATAGCCGTCAGGGATGGGGGGGCTAGAGAAGGGGGTTATTTTTAATACTGTATTAATATATTCCGCACACATTTTTAATACTGCTTTGGGATTTTTCCGGGCAGCGAACAATGAGGCAGAGAGAGAGAGAGAGAGAGAGAGAGAGGGAGAGAGAGAGAGTTAGAGTGGTGGGGTTTCAATTCTTCCAAGTAACTCGCCCAAAGCTACGGAATGTATGCTGCCTTTTAATACCCAAATCAGTCATACTGCAAGCACACACACGCACGCACGGACGCAAGCACGCATGCACACAGACACACACACACACACACACAGTCTCGCAGACCCCCCCTGGTGCCTCATACTGCAGGCACGCACACGCACACACACACACACACACACTCAGTCTCGCAGACCACCCTGGTGCCTCATACTGCAAGCACACACACAGACACACAGACACACACACACACCCGCAAATTAATTATTAACCATCCTTAGGTTCTGTGATGATGGTTTGCAATGGTAACAATGCCTTTCTGATAATGGCAGCGTGCTCTTGAAGAAAGCTAAATATTTCTCTTATTAAATCAACCACACATCTTCTGTACATTACTACAACCCCTATTAACTCATTCCCTGCCAGGGGTTTCTGACCATTTTCACTGATCTTCCGGGACCCACAGAATATTTTCTTCTGTGAATATGTAAACACTGAATATCCCAAAAGACAGAACAAAGCCGCTACTTTCATGGGGAAAAAAAAGTTTGTTTCTGCCTTCTTCCGTTTTTTAGTTATCAACACTTAAATGTAGGTCGCCTTGACCAAAAACCATCGTCTCTTACCAGGAAGCGGAGAAAAATGTATTTTTGTGCAGCGGATGCGAGGGAGAGATTCGCCCCGCTCTCAGAGATGGGACGTTACACTCTCATCTTGCCCGTGGGGCGGGTGCTTCCAGGTGCTCCATGTGTGGAGGTCTGGGGGCATATTTGACAGCTGAAATGTACACGATGTGAGGGTTCACAAAGCAGATTACTAAACTACCTGACAGGAGAGGTGATTTGTGTGCATTTACCAGCGTCTGGTGAAAGAAATCCTTCAGCTTTGAGTGACGGTCACGAGTCCGTCTGACGGCGCGCACGTGGAGCTCAGGGGAAAGCTGCTCGTTGAGGCACCAGGCTGGAGGTGTTTTATAGATCTTTTTTCTTGAAGGGAGATTGTTGCTTTTTCCGCTGGCGGGTTTTGGGGTAAATAACTCTGGCTCCTGGGTGACTTTAGGAGTGAAGTAGCACTTCACGAGGTGGCCAAGAGCGCCATCTATCGCATGCCGGTGAAAACACGCATTGACGTAAAAACACGTCAATGGCAGGGAATGAGTTAATAAAACCTATGCATTAATATATGAGACGCTGTGTCTATGGTGTATTCCCTGTTGTCATGTGAAATCGTGTTTTAGCTTAAAAACTTCAGCCCATTCCTCTGGGGTTTAGAGATTTCCTTGGGCTTTTTGGGTCAACTCAAAACCTGCATGGCCGCAATGAACAAGGCTGTTCTCTTACGTTTGTGAAAAGTTGAAATTCTCAAGATGAAACAGCAATGTCACTTTCTTACTTTCTTCTGAAGAACAATTGTTTTCAGTGGAGGAGAAAATAAAGGCATGATCCAACTAGCCATGTTTCCATCCTACGCACACACACAAAAATCTTCGATCTGTGTCGGCTAACGCTCATATGTCATTGTTTCGTGCGAAGACATTGTTATGCACCAACTAATTGCTAAAAAAAACAGGACATGCTTTCTTGTTTCTGAATTTCCATTAAAACACATGGATGGGAAACATTGCTACTGAGGCCTACCTGTTAGAAGAGCTGACTGTGATCTTCTGTGGACGCGATGTGGAGGAAATCTGATGAGCTTCGGTTAGACTGTCAGCATTTCTCTGTCTGGGAGGGAGGGGGAGAGAGAGAGAGAGAGAGAGAGAGAGAGAGAGACACTGGTCAGTGTTTGTCTTCAACCTTTATTTATCCAGGGTAAGTGGACCTCGCACCATGCTCACAGAACTTGAATGGATAAAACAGCCATTCCCATTCAAATCGGCAATACAGGACAGGTTATTATGGATCCCACTGCTTTTCTTGTTAAGACAAGTCCCTACCTCTGATTATCTTACCTTGATATTCCTACCCTGATCTTAACCAACCATCACTCGTCATGCATGTCTAAACCCGCCCAATCATCACTCGTCAAGCCTAAACCCAACCCAATCAGAGGCAGAGTAGGGCAGGACCAGAAAGCCAGTGGTATCCATAATAACACTTACAGGATGCAATATTTTTCTTTCCCCTAGTGTGGTTCCAGGATGGTCCTGGGATTGCCAGCCCCACTGTGCCTCTGATTGGCTTACCCTAACCCCAGGCTCCCAGTGTCAGGTCTCACTCAGCCTTGAAGCAAATTGAACATGGTGGCCAAGCTCGGTAATGCAAGTCAAGTGACGCCCTGCAGTGCAGAAAGAGCATTTCTCACCCACTTACATGGGGAAAGAAGCAGCTGTAAAACTCTGGAAAGGGGGAGGGGATTCTGGGTGTCACTCAAAGTGAAAAAACGACAAGTTTAAGAATTAAAGTTTTAAATTATGGGGACATTTTTCTTCAGAATCCACCAAGAGATGTTTTCTGGAGCTCTCTATGGCTCTGGCCTCTATAACTCTGGAGCTCTCTCTCTCTCTGTGGCTCTGGCCTCTATAACTCTGGAGCTCTCTCTCTCTCTATGGCTCTGGCCTCTATAACTCTGGAGCCCTCTCTCTCTCTATGGCTCTGGCCTCTATAACTCTGGAGCTCTCTCTCTCTATGGCTCTGGCCTCTATAACTCTGGAGCTCTCTCTCTCTATGGCTCTGGCCTCTATAACTCTGGAGCCCTCTCTCTCTCTATGGCTCTGGCCTCTATAACTCTGGAGCTCCCTCTCTCTGTGGCTCTGGCCACTATAACTCTGGAGCCCTCTCTCTCTCTATGGCTCTGGCCTCTATAACTCTGGAGCTCTCTCTCTCTATGGCTCTGGCCTCTATAACTCTGGAGCTCCCTCTCTCTATGGCTCTGGCCTCTATAACTCTGGAGCTCTCTCTCTCTCTATGGCTCTGGCCTCTATAACTCTGGAGCTCCCTCTCTCTATGGCTCTGGCCTCTATAACTCTGGATCTCTCTCTCTCTCTATGGCTCTGGCCTCTATAACTCTGGAGCTCTCTCTCTCTATGGCTCTGGCCTCTATAACTCTGGAGCTCTCTCTCTCTCTGTGGCTCTGGCCACTATAACTCTGGATCTCTCTCTCTCTCTGTGGCTCTGGCCTCTATAACTCTGGAGCTCTCTCTCTCTCTATGGCTCTGGCCTCTATAACTCTGGAGCTCACTCTCTCTATGGCTCTGGCCTCTATAACTCTGGAGCTCTCTCTCTCTATGGCTCTGGCCTCTAACTCTGGAGCTCCCTCTCTCTATGGCTCTGGCCTCTATAACTCTGGAGCTCTCTCTCTCTCTGTGGCTCTGGCCACTATAACTCTGGAGCTCCCTCTCTCTCTATGGCTCTGGCCTCTATAACTCTGGAGCTCCCTCTCTCTCTATGGCTCTGGCCTCTATAACTCTGGAGCTCTCTCTCTCTCTCTATGGCTCTGGCCACTATAACTCTGGAGCTCTCTCTCTCTCTATGGCTCTGGCCTCTATAACTCTGGAGCTCTCTCTCTCTCTATGGCTCTGGCCACTATAACTCTGGAGCTCTCTCTCTCTCTGTGGCTCTGGCCACTATAACTCTGGAGCTCCCTCTCTCTCTATAGCCGTTTTCACACATGCGCTTTATACCGGGAAATGACCAGAAAGTGGTCTATGCCTTTCATGTGTGAAAATTGTTTTCCGGCACAAGCGCGCCCCCGCGATCGCTGATCTTTTACTAGCTCCTCGGTAGTGACAGGACCGGTATGCTGGCAGAGCGACTCAAGTGTGAAACGTGTCAAGTCATTTGCCGGTCCTTCTCTCATGGGCGAGGTGTACACACGTTGCTTAACGTTCACTTCCAGCGTGCATAATCTAATGATTCGCGCACATCAACGCAAACTGGCGAAATTATCTTCTCGTCTCCTCTGCCCTACGTCCTCCTCCCCATGCCTGTTGCACAGCGCAGCGTGCAACAGTTAAATTACCTTACAGCCATGTGAAAATATCCTAAATTAACATGAAACAATAGCAGCTGAGCTGATAAATGCCGACTTGTTCAATGAGCAACAGGTTAGCGGATGTGATAGATAACATCATTAGGCTACATTCCCAAAACGAGTGTTATTTTGTGACGAGCAAACGTTTAACGTCGGAGTTCGACAAGGAAATGCGATGCGAGCAGGCACGCGCTGCAGTCATGGGCTGCAGTGCAGAGTAGTATCCAGGCAGCGTCAAGCCAGCGTAAACACAGCTGCCCAACGCTTGTATGTAGAGAAAGCAAATGCACGAAGCGAAATGTGGAAGTATTTTGCTTATGTTGCTGACAGCGAAGGCAAGCTCCTGGACACATCAAACGAAGCCAGTCTGTAAAAAGTGCTTCAACGCGACGCAGGTGAACGGATAAACATCGAACCAGCCAGGCTATTTCTCTCAGACAGGGATCCCAACGTCTTCAAAGATTTCAGTTCAAAGACTGGTTAGCGAATGTGAAGGATACAACATACATGCCCTCTTAAGTCAAACGAGTGTGATTTATTGTGTGACAAGCGAACTTATTTCACCATCGGAGTTTTGCCGACCCCCAAAATTCCCCATCCAAGTGCACACGTCACTCCCCACCCGCTCTGCAGTGCCGGCTATATTCACACATGTGAGCCCTCAGGTGTGAAGGGAAATTCCGGGAAATGGCCGATATTGATTTACAGGCAATGTTCCTGTACGCATGTGTGAAAACGGCTTAAGGCTCTGGCCTCTATAACTGGAGTTCCCTCTCTCTCTCTCTCTGTGGCTCTGGCCTCTATAACTCTGGAGCTCTCTCTCTCTCTATGGCTCTGGCCTCTATAACTCTGCAGCTCTCTCTCTCTCTATGGCTCTGGCCTCTATAACTCTGGAGCTCCCTCTCTCTCTATGGCTCTGGCCTCTATAACTCTGGAGCTCTCTCTCTCTCTATGGCTCTGGCCTCTATAACTCTGGAGCTCTCTCTCTCTCTATGGCTCTGGCCTCTATAACTCTGGAGCTCCCTCTCTCTCTATGGCTCTGGCCTCTATAACTCTGGAGCTCTCTCTCTCTCTATGGCTCTGGCCTCTATAACTCTGGAGCTCCCTCTCTCTCTATGGCTCTGGCCTCTATAACTCTGGAGCTCTCTCTCTCTCTATGGCTCTGGCCTCTATAACTCTGGAGCTCTCTCTCTCTCTATGGCTCTGGCCTCTATAACTCTGGAGCTCCCTCTCTCTCTATGGCTCTGGCCTCTATAACTCTGGAGCTCCCTCTCTCTCTATGGCTCTGGCCTCTATAACTCTGGAGCTCTCTCTCTCTCTATGGCTCTGGCCTCTATAACTCTGGAGCTCTCTCTCTCTCTGTGGCTCTGGCCACTGCAACTCTGGGCCTGGGCTCGCTCGTGAACGTACACCACACAAGTTAAACCAGGAAGAACAACGATTTCATGCGCTCGTGAGCAGCTTACGTTTAAATGAATGGGCGGCCATTTTCTAAACCCTATGCATTCTTTTATACATCCATGCCTAACGGTTGGAGCGGCAGCCATTTTTGTTGGGCTAGTTTCCTCTGACTCTGTAAAGTCAAATGAGAGGTTTTACAGCTAAGACCAAATCAGCTTATTCTCCTCCTTGCTGCCATGTATTGTGAAGTTGCGAACATGCTATTGTTGAATAGAAGTGCTAGTTAGAACATGCTATTGTTGAATAGAAGTGCTAGTTAGAACATGCTATTGTTGAATAGAAGTGCTAGTTAGAACATGCTATTGTTGAATAGAAGTGCTAGTTAGAACATGCTATTGTTGAATAGAAGTGCTAGCGAGAGAAGTACAGTCTTTGACAAAGCTGTTAGCCTAGTTGCTAATATTAGCTTTCTGCACAGTTCTCAAGCAAATATGCCACACTTCACAGCCTTAATGCCCAGATTTGTGTTAATAGCAAACCCTTAAAATTCCATAGTCACCATTTTATGCTGTAATTTTGCCAATTACCATAAACAGTGGAATGACCATTCTATCCATTGTTCTGATTCTGAGACTAAGCTCTTTTCCACTAAGGTCTGCCTCCTATTCAGAGTCACACGCATTCACACTAGCAGCTGGCCATCTTGCTCAAGTGCACCCCGGCAGTAGTTGCTTTCCCATAAGGCTTAGCTGTGGTCAGTGCTTTGACCTTTATAGAGGTGTTTGTCGATATTCGCCTGTGATTATTGTCTGTCAATTTGAGGTTACAGTAGGTCTTATGGAAAGGTATGGCAGGAACAAGAGGATACACACACACACACACACACACACACACACACACGCGTAGAGAGAGGAGAGACAAAGGTGACTTTAGCCTCCACCTTCATCAATTCACCCAGTAACTCAATACTAGGCTCTCTCTTTCTCTCTCTCTATTTTCCCCTCTTTCTCTCTTGCCTTCACTCTCATTTTCTATCGCCATCACTCACTCTCTCTCCCTTTCTCTCTCTCTTGCCATCACTCTCTCTCTCCCTTTATTTTGCCATCACTCAATTCAATTTAATTCAATTCAAAGGGGCTTTATTGGCATGAGAAACATACATATACATTGCCAAAGCAAGTGTAAAATGAAAACAAACAAAAAAATGTGCGTACAGTTAAAGACATAGGAGAATAAAGAAGTGTAACTTTGCACTCAAATATAATACACATAAGTTAGCTTAAGAGTATGCTTAGAATTAAATATATAGTAAAGTCTGTAAACAGCTATGTAACATTGCAATCACTCTCTCTTTCTCTCTCTTTATTTTGCCATCACTATCTCTCTTTCTCTCTCTTTATTTTGTCATCACTCTCTCTCTCTCTCTCTCTCTTGTCATCACTCTCTCTCTTTCTCTCTTTATTTTGTCATCACTCTCTCTCTCTCTCTTTATTTTGTCATCACTCTCTCTCTCTTTCTCTCTCTTGTCATCACTCTCTCTCTTTCTCTCTTTATTTTGTCATCACTCTCTCTCTCTTTATTTTGTCATCACTCTCACTCTCTCTCTTTATTTTGTAATCACTCTCTCTCTTTCTCTCTCTTGCCATCACTTTCTCTCTTTCTCTCTCTTTATTTTGTCATCACTCTCTCTCTCTCTTTCCATCACTCTCTCTCTTTCTCTCTTTATTTTGTCATCACTCTCACTCTCTCTCTTTATTTTGTCGTCACTCTCTCTCTTTCTCTCTCTTGCCATCACTCTCTCTCTCTTTCTCTCTCTTTATTTTGTCATCACTCTCTCTCTCTCTCTCTTGCCATCACTCTCTCTCTTTCTCTCTTTATTTTGTAATCTCTCTCTCTCTCTCTTGCCATCACACTCTCTCTCTCTTTCTCTCTTTATTTTGTCATCTCTCTCTCTCTCTTGCCATCACTCTCTCTCGCTTTCTCTCTCTTTATTTTGTCATCACTCTCTCTCTTTATTTTGTCATCACTCTCACTCTCTCTCGTTCTATTTATTTTGTCATCCTTCTGTCTCTTTATTTTGTCATCACTCTCTCTCTCGTTCTCTCTATTTTGTCATCACTCTCTCTTTATTTTGTCATCACTCTCACTCTCTCTCTCTTTATTTTGTCATCACTCTCACTCTCTCTCTCTTTATTTTGTCATCACTCTCACTCTCTCTCTTTATTTTGCCATCACTCTCACTCTCTCTCTTGCCATCACTCTCTCTTTCTCTCTCTCTCTCTCTTGCCATCACTCTCTCTCCCTTTCTCTCTTTTCATTGTATGTTTCTGCAATCCACGGATACGTAGAATGTCAATGTTTCTGAAGCAAAAATATGTTGCATATCGCATTTTGAGATACGTGTATATCAACGTTATAGAGTCTGCTATTGAAATAGCGCGGTGGCCAGTAAGAGCGTTGGGGATGTCGGGGTGGATGGAGTAAGGTAACCAGATTTCGGAAATCAAAATCTGGGAAATTTCTAGTTCGGCAGTCAATTATATCATTAAAATGTCCAATATTATTATCGACAATGAAATAATGAAGGAGGACAATTCCGGTTTTGTGCATTTTGACTATGGTAACTGTTGTAGCTACTGTAATAAACTATGGTAACTATGGTAACTGTTGTAGGCTCTGTAATAAACTATGGTAACTAAGGTAACTGTTGTAGGCTACTGTAATAAACTATGGTAACTATGGTAACTGTTGTAGGCTCTGTAATAAACTATGGTAACTATGGTAACTGTTGTAGGCTCTGTAATAAACTATGGTAACTAAGGTAACTGTTGTAGGCTCTGTAATAAACTATGGTAACTATGGTAACTGTTGTCGGCTCTGTAATAAACTATGGTAACTATGGTAAATGTTGTAGGCTCTGTAATAAACTATGGTAACTATGGTAACTGTTGTAGGCTCTGTAATAAACTATGGTAACTATGGTAACTGTTGTAGGCTCTGTAATAAACTATGGTAACTATGGTAACTGTTGTAGGCTCTGTAATAAACTATGGTAACTATGGTAACTGTTGTAGGCTCTGTAATAAACTATGGTGCAGGCCGACTGATATCCCTCCAACATAATACATTAACTCATTCACCGCCAGTTTAGGACTGCCAATATTTAGCACAGGCCAAAGATTTTCATAATTGTTGGTCATCTTTCAAGACCCACAGTAAATTATCTATTAGCACCAGAGTGATTTGCAATACCTCAAAATGAAGATGTACGTCTCTGGGTTCACCAGGGAAAAAAAAGTGAGCTTTTAGCATGTTCTGTACTCTACTTATAGCCATTTATATACACCCTGTTTTCACGCAAAAAGTCTCTGTGAGAAAAGAAATTGCAGAAAATGGCATTTATGTACACAGCACACAATATCAGGCAGAACTCGCTCTCAATTCTTTTATTTTGAACTGTATTGACATCAGACATGTAAATATTATTCATTATGACACAAATGACAAAAAAAAAATATATATATATATATATATATATATATATATATATATATGAAGTGCTTTTTTTACATTCAACAATACAGTTTGCTCAGTGTGAGTGAGTGTACAGACAGACACACAGACAGACAGACAGACAGACAGACACACCGACAGACAGACAGACAGACAGACAGACAGACAGACACACACACACACACACACACACACACACACACGATCCCCCTTTTAGATTTCTAACCCCACTTAGGATAAGCAATAACCACGCCCTGTGGCGCTGGGATTGGCCAGGAGCAACACTGGAGGGCACGCAGCCCAGCGATTTCATGAACCAACTGAATAGCTCTTGAGAAGGACAGCGGGCTGCTGTGACTGCCTTCTGCCCGCTGCTGCCTAGCTGTTCCTGTGTTTATTTTGATTTGTTCTGGTACACCCGTCCTCGTCCATGTCTCCCTGTCATATCGTCCCTGCTATTTGATCGTTCCCGTTTTCCCCTCGGCTATTCAACACGTCCTCACCGCCCTCGCAAACTGATCGATCATTTCCTCATTCCTCCGATGATCAAACACATCTCATTTATGTGGCGAGGCTGTGTGGAGGAGGAGAACAGCTTCTCCTCCTCCACACAGTTGTGACTCCGTCTCGTCTCTTTCGGGCTGGCACATAGGAACGGGGTCCAGGGACCAGGATCGATCATGTTGGTCACGGGTTTGACTACTGCGGTTTCGATGTCCGCTGCTCTGAAGCAAGTCGATCAGCTCTGCAGCGCGGCGAGGGGGCATTTCAATGGCGTTTCTCCTCTGCAACAAGGAAGCGCGTTTCCTTTCCACCTTCTTCCTAATTTCAATCAACAGCTGCGGTATGTGTTTGATAACGTGCTGTCGGCTTGAGTTTGAGGTTAGGGACCCGAAACTATGTCACAGGCTGGGTAAGTGTTTCAACTATGCGCTGCACTCATAAAAACAAAAACACGTCAAACACGTCATTGGCGGGGAGGGCTATTTCTGATAACACGTCAAAGACGTCATTGGCGGTGAATGAGTTAAGACACCAAGATCTTGAAGAACACCATAGAAAAAGTAATCCTGTGACATGTATCAACAAGGTTTGTCAATTGAGATTTCTGTAAGAATTGTTGTTGTTTTTTACTTTTTTGGGGGTTTTTTATGCTTTTTTGCAATTGGGTGGCAAGCAGCGAGCACTCCTTTTCTGGACATTTCTCAGAAACCCATTTATTGTCAATATAAAGCCATACATCCCCTGAATATCCTAGGACTCTTGTTTGTGGTTGTAAAGTTTCATGAGGCTGTGATTATCCTATACTTAGGCTAGAGGTCACAATAGGTCATTTTGATTTCATTGTATTTACCATCTGCACTGCAATATAGCATCTGCAATGCAGTTTCTAATGCAGATTCTGCAGTACAAACTATTGGAATCGGGGTGCAATTTGGGTTGGGGTTGTCATTGAGATTGTTCTGTTGTAATTTTCAGCCGTAACTGTAACGTTAAAAATATATACCCTAGTTAAACAAATCTAAAAAAACAAATCTACCCAATGTGACATCTCACTGCCGGTCAGACTACTGTAACTGCTAGTTTTGGGTGAACTCAAGCTGTAATTGTTTGTATTCTGTGGCCAAACAGGTAAATTAGGCCAAGTGTTGTTAATTAATGAGATATGAAAGTGTTTTACACTTAAGTATTTTCTCTTTATCTCAGTTGCTCCCCGCCCAGTTTGCTCCGCTCCATTAAACTGTATGTACATGACGCAGGCGTTGAACCAATACATTATGAATATGTTAATAAACAACGTATATGTTAATATGTGTTACCTGATCTAAAGTGTTACCCCCATGTTTAATACATTATGAATATGTTAATAAACAACTTATAGGGACGGACAGACAACCTGAAAACATGATGCCTCTGTCCACGGCTGTCGCTGGCGTGTCACCGTCAGAGGCATAAAAAGTCCTGCAGAAACTCTTTTCTCGTCTCCTCATCTTGTTCCTCCCCCTCCTCCTCTGACCGGCTTACTCATCCACCATCCCCACATCTCTCTCTCTCTCTCCACTTCAACCTCCCACCACTGCTCTCTCTATAGCGCTCTCCTCTCTCTCTTCTGTCTTTACCCTGCTCGCTCGCTCGGTGAAAGAGGGAGATCTTTTGGGTTGAAACTGCTGAGTGCCAATTGTCTCTCTTTATCTCTGCAAGCATCCTCCTCCTCCCCCTCCTCCTCCTCCCCCAGCACCTCCAACTTCACTCCTCCCCTCCCAACACCTCCTCCCTCACACCTCCTCCTTCACTCCTCCTCCTACATACATACATATATATATATATATATATATATATATATATATATATATACACACACACACACACACACACACACACACACACACACACACACACACACATATATATATACACACAGTGTGTGTGTGTGTGTGTGTGTATATATATAATTCATTTTATTTCTACTGTACGTTTCCTTCACAAAGAATCTCAGAGTGCTACAGAGTTAAAAGCATAACAAGCAGACAATAGTTACAAAGTTAACACAAGTCAGCCTTACTAAATAAAAAGGTTTTTAGGCCTGTCTTGAAAGAGTCCAATGTCTGTGCTGCCCTTAGGTGGTTTGGAAGGCTGTTCAGTTCCCCATACATACTATACTATATACTATATATAGTATATATATATATATATATATATATATATATATATATATATATATATATATATATATATATAAATAAATATATATATATATATAGCCAGCCTACAAGCCTAAATTTAGAAAAGTGATTTTTTTTTAAATATAAACAAAGAAATATACTGTATAGTTGAATATTCGGCCACAACTGAAACTAAACTGAATTGAAAACAAACATTAAAAATTAAATACAAATAAAAACTAATGGAAAATACAAACGTATAATAACTCTGGTTCATAGTTTCCCTTCAGAATTCTTCTCTTGTCAAGTTGGAAATGCCTGTGAGTCACATTTACCTCCTCATGAGACACGGAGACTGCATTGAAATCTGGACTAATGACATTCTTCTAGGTGGGCTGGCAGCTCTCAGGCAGGCCTCCCACTGTACTTCAAAAAGCCCTTCATACGGGAAAAGGAACAGTTCGGGCATCAAGCCTCAAAACAAGGAAATAGAAAAGGGTTTTATCATTTGACATGATCCAAAAACTGAAAAGGGAAGGCAATAAAGTTTGAAACAAACAGCCCATCAGGCAGCACTTTGTCATGTTTCTGAACTGTGCTTTTGAGCTACCACACCCAAAATAATCACTTTGTCCTAGAAGCTGTCTGTATTTGTCTTCTTACTTTACAGACTGCCACCTCTGCCTTAGTCAACACAGAAGCTGTCTGTATTTGTCTTCTTACTTTACAGACTGCCACCTCTGCCTTATGCCAGGATCAGACTACACGATATTTTTTGTCGTTCACGATGTCACCATGTCAGACGAGGCCATCATACTGCCATAAATTCGTGACATGTCTTGGTCGGGAGACTGGCCACACTACAAGTGTATTCTCGCTTAACACCGACAGAGCATCGTATGCCACCGTCATCACGTCGTCTGCTGTCGTCAGCGAGTGCACAGGTCGTCGGGGAGGCGGACCTGTGAACGAAATCTCCCAGCATGCATGAGGCCACTACATTGACAAGAAATAGCAACCAAATCAGCCTAAATAGGCTAAAGTGGTAGATAGAAATAATGTTTATGTTAGCACAACATGCAATTGTAAAACATTTCAATATTGGGCAAAATAAAACATTGAAATCCAAACACAACCCTATGTGAAACATGTATGTAATCCAGGTGCTATATATATCCCTTGCAGAATTAACGTTATTTGGATGAGTGACAGGCTCTACTGTGATGCACTGTGATGTCCGCTCCAGCCTCCAACTTACCTCATGTGCACGCCCACTATTTTCTTGCCAGCTGCTGCGAGACGAGAAGGAAGAGAAACGAACATGCAGCCGACTCTGCTGAGCTCATGTTATTTGTAGTGAGCAATGCCCATTGCCCAGGCGTTTAAACGCAAATTAAAACACCCTGGCCTTTTTATCTCTTTTATTCTTTTGAGCGGAGCGGAGCGGTGAGTGCGAGCGGGTGAAATCTGTATCGAGCGGGGAGCGGTCTCCCCAGGACCTGATACCTGTCTTCCGGGGTGTCACACTAGGCGAAACCATGTCCAAAAGACTGACATGCCAGTCTTTTCGTCAGGGTGTCGTGAGGCGTCCTAGACGTCCCGAGTGGTCCCGACGCTGGTCTTTGATTATGTCACACTACAAGAGGTGAAGACGGCCGATCGTCGTCCCCGACGGTCATATTCGGGCCCGACGCTGAAAATCTGTCGCACACGACCAAATCGGTCTAATATGGGGCTGAATTCGTGTAGTCTGAACCAGGCATTAGTCAACACAGAAGCTGTCTGTATTTGTCTTCTTACTTTACAGACTGCCACCTCTGCCTTAGTCAACACAGAAGCCGTCTGTATTTGTCTTCTTACTTTACAGACTGCCACCTCGGCCTTAGTCAACACAGAAGCTGTCTGTATTTGTCTTCTTACTTTACAGACTGCCACCTCTGCCTTAGTCAACACAGAAGCCGTCTGTATTTGTCTTCTTACTTTACAGACTGCCACCTCGGCCTTAGTCAACACAGAAGCTGTCTGTATTTGTCTTCTTACTTTACAGACTGCCACCTCGGCCTTAGTCAACACAGAAGCTGTCTGTATTTGTCTTCTTACTTTACAGACTGCCACCTCTGCCTTAGTCAAATTAACTTAGCAAACTGAGCCATCTTACATGTGCTGTATCACACTGCAGCACTTCATTTATTAGAATATTTATTTTGTTGAGGAAAAGGGAGTGAAAATCGTTAGGTGTGGTATACTGTTATTTCATAGTTCTGCTTTTCTATTTTTAACATCATTGATAATGAAAATAGATTTCTACAGTTTAAAAAAGATTGCATTGTGTGTTTTTGGGAGGAGGGGGGGGGTCACCACGTAACAATTACGCTTAGGACATCCAAATGGCCAGCAGCGGTGCTGAAAGAGGTCTAATTTGTTTGAGAACCTCCTACATGCTTTTGTTTCCATTTGAGAATGCATCCTTTTAAGACTGAAAAAGATACAAAATGTGCTTTTCACTTTCTTATTGGACTTTACCTATGGGGTTACTGGGGGAATTCTGACAACCGCTCGAAGCAGATGGTCGCCCGCCTAGTGCCAGGTCTGTTGGAGGGTTCTTCCCGTTAAAGTGCTGCTCATGTGGGGTCTAAAATAAAGAGCCTGCTGCTGAACCTGCTCTATATACAAATTGTCCAGAGATAACTTTTGTTATGATTTGGTGCTATAGAAATCAAATTGACATGACTGAAACGATATTTTAGCCCGGCATCTACCCAGCATCCCTGCACGACACGGCCACATTCTTAATATCCGTCAGCGTGTCAAGCTAAACTGAAGTGTCAGCATAACCGCTGATGAAAACTTTCCTCAAGTTGTTTCTCAAGTGCCAACGCCTTGAACACAGAGCCTGAGAGGAGACAGACAGACACAGACACACACACACACACACACACACACACACACACACACACACACACACACAAGATGGAGCGTTTGGGGAGGCTATCTTGGTTTACCACAGCCTCTCTAATGCAGATACCATAAAGTACAGCAGTTAAGTCAGCTGCAATGCCGTGCCAAGAGCTCTGCTCAATGAACTGTCCATCAATCACACTGCAGAGTCAGCGCGCGCGCACGCACACAAGCGCACACACACACACACATGCATGCACGTACAGACACACACACACTTTTTTGCTTATTGTCTCCTAGTCCTTGTCGAACAAACTTGAGAGAATTCCCAGTTATTCTCCACTTCACTCATTACTGTAGGGGTGACTTACAAATTGTACCTAGACTGCTATAAAGCTATATCAAACACGCCCTCATACCAAAACAACAGAATGAGTCCATTTACAGTAACTCACAAAATGGTGTGTCTTTTTGCACGCAACATATTCGGCGGGAGGCTCGGTGTTCAGGCCAGGTGTGCTGTGGGCAGCCGCGCCGTATTTCCTGGTTATAGGCAACTACCTTGGTCCAGTTTAGGCAACTACCTTGGTTCCGTTTGGGCAACTCACTTGGTTCCGTTTAGCCAACTCACTTGGTTCCGTTTAGGTAACTCACTTGGTTCCGTTTAGGCAACTCACTTGGTTCCGTTTAGGCAACTCACTTGGTTCCGTTTGGGCAACTCACTTGGTTCCGTTTGGGCAACTCACTTGGTTCCGTTTGGGCAACTCACTTGGTTCCGTTTGGGCAACTCACTTGGTTCCGTTTGGGCAACTCACTTGGTTCCGTTTGGGCAACTCACTTGGTTCCGTTTGGGCAACTCACTTGGTTCCCTTTGGCCAACTCACTTGGTTTCCTTTGGCCAACTCACTTGGTTCCGTTTAGGCAACTCACTTGGTTATCTTTAGGCAACTAACTTAGTTATGTTTAGGCAACTAACTTAGTTATGTTTAGGCAAGTAACTTAGTTATGTTTAGGCAAGTAACTTAGTTATGTTTAGGCAAGTAACTTGACTTAGTTATGTTTAGGCAAGTAACTTGGTTAAGGCTAGGCAACTAACTTGGTTATGTTTAGGCAACTAACTTGGTTATGTTTAGGCAACTAACTTAGTTATGTTTAGGCAAAAACAGTGATGCATTGGAAGTCTATATTACAAAATGAGCCGAGTAAACAGGCCGGGTTCTAGGTGATGAAGTGTGTACTTAGAGAGAGTGTCCGATACAAAAAACGACAAGGTACATTGTCAAACTCATTGTTACTGTATGGAACATAGACCTTAAAAACTATGAAGAGAGAGTTTGGAATAACATTCCACTCACATTAAGTAATTATAATTATTATAATCAGTTGTTGAATTATCCGTTTATTTTATAAGTTTATTCACAGGTTTTATTAACTCCACGAAAACGCTGCCAACTCAAAGTTACACACCACGTACGTGCAAGGGGCGTACACATGCCAGCAACAGGCACAAGCACACAGGCAGTATACTACAGAGACCTAAACACATAGAATGTAGAGCTGACCTGAGCACTCAACAGATATGATGCATCAAATAAACAAGGTAGAATATACAGCATCTCCTCATGTAGAGTATCCTTTTCAGGCCCCAATAACGTCGTTGTCATGGAAACAGAAGGCCCAAACACAACAAACGTTTGCCGTTTTCTGCAGGAAGTGTTGTCGTGTAAACTGGGCCTTTGTACGGGATCTGAGTACTTTCTGGAGGACTCCAGAAAGCCGCCATCTTTAAGCACATGCACTAATAAAATGGCCACTGTATTGCAGCATGTTTACATGGGGAGAAAAGACATTAGCGACACAGTAGATCATCCAGCTCAGTGGCCTTGTGGTCTGAGTGTCCGCCCTGAGACTGGGAGGTCGTGAGTTCGATCCCCGGCCGAGTCATACCAAAGACTATAAAAATGGGACCCATTTGCCTCCCTGCTTGGCACTCAGCATCAAAGGGTTGGAATTGGGGGGTTAAATCACCATGTGATTCCCGAGCGCGGCGCACGCTGCCGCTCACCGCTCCCCCAGGGGATGGGTCAAATGCGGAGAACAAATTTCACACATTGTGTGACAATCAGTGGGACTTTACCTTTACTTTACTTTACCTATCCAGTTCCACCTATCTCCCTCCATGACATGATGGTCAGAGAACGACAACCAGCACTGGGCCGGAGGGGGGGGGGATGAGGGCTGGAATTGGACTCTGTGTGTGTGTGTGTGTGTGTGGGGGGGGGGGGCATGCGTGCGCGCGTGTGTGTGTGTCAGTGGCGATGTCTCCGAGCCCGGATGGTAATTGTCAGGGTTTGGCAGGGCAATCAGTTCCATGCCACTGAGCGCCACATCTCGACAAGTTCTATAGCAACTCCCTGCACGCACGCACGCGCACACCCACACGCACGCACGCGCACACCCACACACACACACACACCCACACCGACACACACACACACACACACACACACACACACCCAAACACACACACACACACACACACACACAAACACACAAGATATGACCCCCCACACCTGTTCACTGGTGTGAAACGGAAGTAAGAATCCTCTTCCCCACTGCCTTGGCTCAGAGGAACAAAGGAACAAGCTCTCTCTCCCTCCCTCTCCCTCCCTCTCTCTCTCTCTCTCTCACACACACACACACACACACACACACAGTACACACACGAGGGCTGCAAGTTATTTCCATTATTATTATTTCCATTATCGAGTCATATGTAGATTATTTTCTCATCTAATCGATTAGTCATTTGATCTATAAAAAGTCACAAATTGTTGAAAATTGTTGATCACGACACTTTTCCCCAAAGCCCAAGACGTCATCGTCAAATGTCTTCTTTTGTCCTGACCAACAGTCCACAACCCAAAGACAACCAGTTTACTGTCATAGAAGACTGAAGAAAACAGAAAATATTCACATTTAAGAAACTGGAACGAGAGATGTTTAGTCTAAACGAACACACACACACAGTCACACACACACACACACACACTCACACACGCACACACACACTCACACACGCAAACACACAAAGACTGTAGTAATACAGATGCAGCAATCTGGCGCCCCTTGGCAGATTAAACAAAGTTAAACAGAAACGTAACTTAATATACTTAAACTTAACGTAACATCACATAACTTAAACCAATTAAACATGTTAATATACAGTGTAGATATCATTAGTTTCTCTAATGCAGGGGTGCCCAAATTCTTTCCCATGAAGGGCCAAAACTCAATCTGGGTGGAGGGCCGAGGGCCAAAAATAAACGTGGAATTACATTAAAATGTATTGTGTTTTATAGAAAATTAACATTCTAAATCTAAAATAACATTTCAATATAATAATCTACTTTTTATCTGTTTGGTAATTGTAATAATTTGCAATTGGTTCTATATATTTAAAAAAACATCTGCATTTGTGGGGAGCTTAAACATTTAATCAGTAAACACCCAGTTAAAAACAGTTGTATTTTCCACCTTTGTAATCAAGAGAGAAATTTGACTTAATTCACAACTTGAAAAATCCTCAAGGTACTTTAAAAATCAGCTTTATTGTCCATCTTTGGTAAAGAATTTGCCATGACAATTTGCAGGGATGCAATCTCAGCCAAACTTGGCCCGCGGTCCCTAAATTGGGCACCACTGCTCTAATGCAATGGTTCTCAAAGTGGGGCCCGGGGACCCCTAGAGGTCCTTGAGGGGGTTCCCAGCAAAAAGGGGAATAATTCATGTTCACTATAATTCAATCCATAACACAATGACACTATTTTGGTCATGGGTTTCATAAACTTTCTGTAATAAAATATCTAAAACCAAAAATCTTATCAGATGGGGGAGCCTGGGTCAAAATCTTATCAAATAGGGGTCGGTGGTCTAATTTGTGTCACGGGTCCTCTGTGAAAAAGTTTGAGACCACTGGTCTAAAGCAATATTCTTATGGGAAAGGCCTCTGAATAGGAGCACCGAGTGCCAGTGTCTGCCCATACACATACACTGCCATCTTGACAAACACAAATACAGACAAAATGTACTTAAATAGACATGAAATGATATAAAATGCTGTGTTGTTTGACAGTAGGTATCTCAGAGTAAAAGTTCTTGGGTTAGAGAGGTTGGCTCCAAAAGCGAGTAAATCCCATTCGACATAAACATGTTTACAGCCTGCTTCAAAAAACTTGTTTTCGTTTGATTCAGATCAAAGTAATAAACTGTATGATAAACTATTACACGAAAACAAAAACGTGCAAGTGCAAAGCTCTCACACTCATGCCATACACACACACACACACACACGCACGCACGCACGCACACACACACGCACACACACACGCACGCACGCACACACACGCACACACACACGCACACACACACACACACGCACGCACGCACACACACGCACACACACACACACGCACGCACACACACACGCACACACACACACACACACACACACACAAGGCCTATACTGTATGTTCATGTACAATCGAAGGCAATTCTCAGCACACGTTTGTGTGAATGAATCCCAGCATATTAATGTATTTTAATTAAGGTTAGCTGAAAGCCATTAGGCTTGCTTGACAACATGTTCACTCCCACCACTCTCCATGTCAGACATGTTTTCTAGCATCTGGCTTTCTTAATTAACACGTTCATTAATCAATTAATTACAAACGCTGACAAACAGCAGTGCCTAATGCCAGCCTCACTAGGCAACACGTCATTTACTTAGAGGAGAGGGGGCACACACTGAGGACAGCACAGGGGAGGAGAGGGGGCACACACTGAGGACAGCACAGAGGAGGAGAGGGGGGCACACACTGAGGACAGCACAGGGGAGGAGAGGGGGCACACACTGAGGACAGCACAGAGGAGGAGAGGGGGCACACACTGAGGACAGCACAGGGGAGGAGAGGGGGCACACACTGAGGACAGCACCGGGGAGGAGAGGGGGGCACACACTGAGGACAGCACAGAGGAGAGGGGGGCACACACTGAGGACAGCACAGAGGAGAGGGGGGCACACACTGAGGACAGTACAGAGGAGGAGAGGGGGCACACACTGAGGACAGCACAGAGGAGGAGAGGGGGGCACACACTGAGGACAGCACAGGGGAGGAGAGGGGGGCACACACACTGAGGACAGCACAGAGGAGGAGAGGGGGGCACACACTGAGGACAGCACAGGGGAGGAGAGGGGGCACACACACTGAGGACAGCACAGAGGAGGAGAGGGGGGCACACACACTGAGGACAGCACAGAGGAGGAGAGGGGGCACACACACTGAGGACAGCACAGAGGAGGAGAGGGGGGCACACACACTGAGGACAGCACAGGGGAGGAGAGGGGGGCACACACACTGAGGACAGCACAGAGGAGGAGAGGGGGCACACACACTGAGGACAGCACAGGGGAGGAGAGGGGGCACACACACTGAGGACAGCACAGAGGAGGAGAGGGGGCACACACACTGAGGACAGCACAGGGGAGGAGAGGGGGGCACACACACTGAGGACAGCACAGAGGAGGAGAGGGGGCACACACACTGAGGACAGCACAGAGGAGGAGAGGGGGGCACACACACTGAGGACAGCACAGAGGAGGAGAGGGGGGCACACACACTGAGGACAGCACAGAGGAGGAGAGGGGGCACACACTGAGGACAGCACAGAGGAGAGGGGGGCACACACTGAGGACAGCACAGAGGAGGAGAGGGGGCACACACTGAGGACAGCACAGAGGAGGAGAGGGGGGCACACACTGAGGACAGCACAGAGGAGAGGGGGCACACACTGAGGACAGCACAGAGGAGAGGGGGGCACACACTGAGGACAGCACAGGGGAGGAGAGGGGGCACACACTGAGGACAGCACAGGGGAGGAGAGGGGGCACACACTGAGGACAGCACAGAGGAGGAGAGGGGGCACACACTGAGGACAGCACAGAGGAGAGGGGGCACACACTGAGGACAGCACAGAGGAGGAGAGGGGGCACACACTGAGGACAGCACAGAGGAGGAGAGGGGGGCACACACTGAGGACAGCACAGAGGAGAGGGGGCACACACTGAGGACAGTATAGAGGAGGAGAGGGGGCACACACTGAGGACAGCACAGAGGAGAGGGGGCACACACTGAGGACAGCACAGAGGAGGAGAGGGGGCACACACTGAGGACAGTACAGGGGAGGAGAGGACAGCACAGAGGAGAGGGGGAGAAGATGGTTCCAAGTGAATGTACGCCAGCCTGTGCCTGTCAGATTTTCCCCATGTATGTCTTTCTTTCTCTCTTTCTCTCTTTCTTTCTCACTCCAAAAGCGGGGGAACTGACTCGTCACCCAATCGCCAGAATAAAATGTCAGCATTATACATTTCTGCAATCCACAGATACGTACAATCTCAACGTAAACCTGACACTAAAACAACTTTAACAACTGTTGTTATGTTTCGGCAACTAAAACAACTTGATTAAAGGGATAGTTCACATTTTTAGCCCTATTTGCTACTTACGGTACCAATGATGATGTTGAGATTGGTAGAGTTCTTTCTCAGCAGAATCCCTGCTGTTCCTCCTACTAGCTCTGGAAAGTTGTGCAAAAACCAGTGCAAGGTCAATGGGTCACGCTCCTGTATGTACCAGCTGACTGAGGCTCCTGTATGTACCAGCTGACTGAGGCTCCTGTATGTACCAGCTGACTGAGGCTCCTGTATGTACCAGCTGACTGAGGCTCCTGTATGTACCAGCTGACTGAGGCTCCTGTATGTACCAGCTGACTGAGGCTCCTGTATGTACCAGCTGACTGAGGCTCCTGTATGTACGAGCTGACTGAGGCTCCTGTATGTACCAGCTGACTGAGGCTCCTGTATGTACGAGCTGACTGAGGCTCCTGTATGTACCAGCTGACTGAGGCTCCTGTATGTACCAGCTGACTGAGGCTCCTGTATGTACCAGCTGACTGAGGCTCCTGTATGTACCAGCTGACTGAGGCTCCTGTATGTACCAGCTGACTGAGGCTCCTGTATGTACCAGCTGACTGAGGCTCCTGTATGTACCAGCTGACTGAGGCTCCTGTATGTACCAGCTGACTGAGGCTCCTGTATGTACGAGCTGACTGAGGCTCCTGTATGTACCAGCTGACTGAGGCTCCTGTATGTACGAGCTGACTGAGGCTCCTGTATGTACCAGCTGACTGAGGCTCCTGTATGTACCAGCTGACTGAGGCTCCTGTATGTACGAGCTGACTGAGGCTCCTGTATGTACGAGCTGACTGAGGCTCCTGTATGTACCAGCTGACTGAGGCTCCTGTATGTACCAGCTGACTGAGGCTCCTGTATGTACCAGCTGACTGAGGCTCCTGTATGTACCAGCTGACTGAGGCTCCTGTATGTACGAGCTGACTGAGGCTCCTGTATGTACCAGCTGACTGAGGCTCCTGTATGTACGAGCTGACTGAGGCTCCTGTATGTACCAGCTGACTGAGGCTCCTGTATGTACGAGCTGACTGAGGCTCCTGTATGTACCAGCTGACTGAGGCTCCTGTATGTACCAGCTGACTGAGGCTCCTGTATGTACCAGCTGACTGAGGCTCCTGTATGTACCAGCTGACTGAGGCTCCTGTATGTACCAGCTGACTGAGGCTCCTGTATGTACCAGCTGACTGAAGCTCCTGTATGTACCAGCTGACTGAAGCTCCTGTATGTACCAGCTGACTGAAGCTCCTGTATGTACCAGCTGACTGAGGCTCCTGTATGTACCAGCTGACTGAGGCTCCTGTATGTACCAGCTGACTGAGGCTCCTGTATGTACCAGCTGACTGAGGCTCCTGTATGTACCAGCTGACTGAGGCTCTTGTATGTACCAGCTGACTGAGGCTCCTGTATGTACGAGCTGACTGAGGCTCCTGTATGTACGAGCTGACTGAGGCTCCTGTATGTACGAGCTGACTGAGGCTCCTGTATGTACGAGCTGACTGAGGCTCCTGTATGTACGAGCTGACTGAGGCTCCTGTATGTACGAGCTGACTGAGGCTCCTGTATGTACTGTGTGACTGAGGCTCCTGTATGTACGAGCTGACTGAGGCTCCTGTATGTACGAGCTGACTGAGGCTCCTGTATGTACGAGCTGACTGAGGCTCCTGTATGTACGAGCTGACTGAGGCTCCTGTATGTACTGTGTGACTGAGGCTCCTGTATGTATGAGCTGAGGCTCCTGTATGTACCAGCTGACTGAGGCTCCTGTATGTACGAGCTGACTGAGGCTCCTGTATGTACTGTGTGACTGAGGCTCCTGTATGTATGAGCTGAGGCTCCTGTATGTACCAGCTGACTGAGGCTCCTGTATGTACGAGCTGACTGAGGCTCCTGTATGTACGAGCTGACTGAGGCTCCTGTATGTACGAGCTGACTGAGGCTCCTGTATGTACTGTGTGACTGAGGCTCCTGTATGTATGAGCTGAGGCTCCTGTATGTACCAGCTGACTGAGGCTCCTGTATGTACGAGCTGACTGAGGCTCCTGTATGTACGAGCTGACTGAGGCTCCTGTATGTACCAGCTGACTGAGGCTCCTGTATGTACCAGCTGACTGAAGCTCCTGTATGTACCAGCTGACTGAGGCTCCTGTATGTACTGTGTGACTGAGGCTCCTGTATGTACCAGCTGACTGAAGCTCCTGTATGTACCAGCTGACTGAAGCTCCTGTATGTACCAGCTGACTGAGGCTCCTGTATGTACCAGCTGACTGAAGCTCCTGTATGTACCAGCTGACTGAGGCTCCTGTATGTACTGTGTGACTGAGGCTCCTGTATGTACCAGCTGACTGAGGCTCCTGTATGTACCAGCTGACTGAAGCTCCTGTATGTACCAGCTGACTGAGGCTCCTGTATGTACCAGCTGACTGAAGCTCCTGTATGTACCAGCTGACTGAGGCTCCTGTATGTACCAGCTGACTGAAGCTCCTGTATGTACCAGCTGACTGAAGCTCCTGTATGTACCAGCTGACTGAGGCTCCTGTATGTACTGTGTGACTGAGGCTCCTGTATGTACCAGCTGACTGAGGCTCCTGTATGTACCAGCTGACTGAGGCTCCTGTATGTACTGTGTGACTGAGGCTCCTGTATGTACCAGCTGACTGAGGCTCCTGTATGTACTGTGTGACTGAGGCTCCTGTATGTACCAGCTGACTGAGGCTCCTGTATGTACTGTGTGACTGAGGCTCCTGTATGTACCAGCTGACTGAGGCTCCTGTATGTACCAGCTGACTGAGGCTCCTGTATGTACCAGCTGACTGAGGCTCCTGTATGTACCAGCTGACTGAGGCTCCTGTATGTACCAGCTGACTGAGGCTCCTGTATGTACCAGCTGACTGAGGCTCCTGTATGTACCAGCTGACTGAGGCTCCTGTATGTACCAGCTGACTGAGGCTCCTGTATGTACTGTGTGACTGAGGCTCCTGTATGTACCAGCTGACTGAGGCTCCTGTATGTACTGTGTGACTGAGGCTCCTGTATGTACCAGCTGACTGAGGCTCCTGTATGTACTGTGTGACTGAGGCTCCTGTATGTACTGTGTGACTGAGGCTCCTGTATGTACCAGCTGACTGAGGCTCCTGTATGTACCAGCTGACTGAGGCTCCTGTATGTACCAGCTGACTGAGGCTCCTGTATGTACCAGCTGACTGAGGCTCCTGTATGTACCAGCTGACTGAGGCTCCTGTATGTACCAGCTGACTGAGGCTCCTGTATGTACCAGCTGACTGAGGCTCCTGTATGTACTGTGTGACTGAGGCTCCTGTATGTACCAGCTGACTGAGGCTCCTGTATGTACCAGCTGACTGAGGCTCCTGTATGTACCAGCTGACTGAGGCTCCTGTATGTACCAGCTGACTGAGGCTCCTGTATGTACCAGCTGACTGAGGCTCCTGTATGTACCAGCTGACTGAGGCTCCTGTATGTACCAGCTGACTGAGGCTCCTGTATGTACCAGCTGACTGAGGCTCCTGTATGTACCAGCTGACTGAGGCTCTTGTATGTACCAGCTGACTGAGGCTCCTGTATGTACCAGCTGACTGAGGCTCCTGTATGTACCAGCTGACTGAGGCTCCTGTATGTACCAGCTGACTGAGGCTCCTGTATGTATGAGCTGACTGAGGCTCCTGTATGTACGAGCTGACTGAGGCTCACTCAAATGTTCTCCACAGTGCAAAGTGGATTTCAGTGAGTGTCAGGCAGCTTGTACACCCCGGAGCGTGACCCCATTGACCTTGCATTTGTTTTTGCTCAACTTTCCAGAGAAAGAAATAATACTGTAAGAATCAGCACCATCATTGGTAAGAAGCAAATAGGACTAGACTTTAAAAAATGTGAACTATCCCTTTAAGGTTAGGGTTAGGGTTTGGGTTAGGGTTATGGCACATTACATTTTTATTGGGAACTACTGCAGGGATATCCCAGTTGAGTGACGTCACACCCGAGTTGATGTGTTCCAGTAAAACACAGTCGGGAAAACAGCCAGGGTTAGCTCTAGCCAGGCTAGCCATTGTTAGCAATAACAGTTGATAACGCATTGCATGTTATTTTGTGCATACAAACACTGTAGCAACATATCCACAGATAGAAGTTAGACTGTGCTGTGTGTACAGCTGATTTAATGAGACACAGATAAGACAGAAGTGCTAATAAACAGTATTTACTACAACTTGCAGTTCTGTTGAAGCGAGGAGCTGCTCCGCCAGAGCTGCCATCTTGGATTTTGCCGCCAGAGGTGGTGAGGCGCCCCCTGAGATCGGGGTAGTAAATCTGAGGTCAGGTGACGTCACGTGGGGGGGGGGGGGGGGGGTGTATTCCCGTCTTTGACCTGGGAAATTCCCAGTTCCCAATAAATGGAATGTAGACTTTTGGAAACCCTGTGAAAGGCAAGTGTTTACGCCCTCCATCCACCCCGGCCACAACAGCCTTGCTGGCCAACGCGCAATTTCAATAGCAGATCCTATGACGTGTATAACGTTGATATACTCGTATCTAGAAACGTGATATGCAAGGTATTTTTGGTTGGGAAATGTGATATTCTATGTATCCATGGTTTGCAGAAAAGTATAATGCTGACATGTTGTGGATGAGGGCGTCTTTGTGGGAGGGGTGGGAACAACAGAGGTCTAGTTACACACACTCTGCTGGGCTCCGCCTTTGGGGAGTGTCTCGGGCCAATTCAGAATGTGTGGAGACGACCGGGCTGTCACACACATACTGTACACACACACACACACACACACACACACACACACACACACGTGAACACGCACACGTGCGCCCGCAGCCTGTCCATCCCAATTCCTGCTTGGTGGACCCGGCCTGTCAGGCGCGGCGTGTCGGAATATTTATCAGCAGGGAAAACAGCTTGTCCTCGTTGCTGCTGTCATGTCTGCCAGAGGGGAGTGAGGGAGAGAGAGAGAGGAGGGGGAGAGGAAGAGAGAGAGGGAGAGAGACAGAGAGAGATAGGGAGAGAGGAAGAGAGACAGAGAGAGAGGAGGGGGAGAGGGAGAGAGAGACAGAGAGAGAGAGATAGAGAGAGAGAGAGAGAGCACGCACTTGCACATGCTACAGTTAGACCAATCAAAGGGTTTGCTAATATGGGGCCAATATTGGCATAAAAACTCTAATATTGTCAGTCAGTGTGGGCCACCTCTAATAAGATGGACATGGTGTATTCCGATTTCTTTTTTAAATGGCCACCAAAAATGGCACAAAATATGAGAATCGGCCTCATGTCAGTATCCACATTATATGTACGTAGCTATTTGTGTCTTTACTATCTTTGTGAGAGAGGTACAGTTGGAAAGTGAAGGAGTGTTGCTGTAGATGTTTTCTCTCCTCTTTACCCTCTACCTGGATCCTCTGTACACTCGTCACAAAAGGGCCCCGCATCAGAAGATGGTTCTTAAAAATGGTACCATCTCACAACTTGTTTATGGTGGAATATGGAACCCTTTTAGAAAGGTTCTCTTTAGTCCCATTGATCTTCTTGGGATGCACAGTGAGAACTTCCAACCCAGCTGAATACTCTTCAAACATTCACAAGTGGTGAGTGCATTTAGCTGGATGGGACGGGCACATCTGGGTATGGTGGGCAAGTCTGGGTGGGGTGGGCACTAGGGATGTCGAAAATCATAATTTTTCTTGACCGACAACCGACCCTCATTAGCCGACAAGTGTCGGTTAACCGAGAAGATTAAAATGCGCTATTTGTGCCCCATTAAACCATTACCACAACAAATGCTTGATTTGTTTTCATTAGAAAGCGTTTATTTTTACATCTACAAGCAGAAAAAAACACATTAACAAAACGAGAAGACAAGTTGAATCCTCCAGCCATCTAAACAAAAACATTCCTCCGATAGGCTATACTGCTTAGAGCTGCACGCTTTGCATATTAAGGACATGTCAATTGACACGCAGCCGCCCCGTGAAGTACTGTTTGAGCGGAGGACAGCCCAGGCTGCAGGCGAGGGCGCAGACAAAGTGCGCATCACTACAGTATCTTCTCTTTTATCAATAGTCTCACTAATTCCACAGTGGTTTACCTGCTTTTGAGATCTGCAAAAAATAGTTTGCTTCTGTCTCACCCGTTCTCCCTCTCTCTTCACACACGCGATGAGGGCTGTGCTCTCTGTGTCTTGCAGGGCTCCACAACATTATAAAAACGAGTCCGCACTCCGCACGCAGTCTCTTGTTGTGAAACAATTTCTCCGAACTGCCATGTGTTGGACAGTAAAGACTAACGTTAAGTGATACTTTTCAATCGTCAATTCGACCGCTTCATGTCTGCAGTTTTGTAACACGGTAAAAACTACTGTTTCATCATTGAGTGCAAGCGTATGCATGCGTGTGCATGATGAACATGCACTGCAGAGAGGGAGGGAGAGAGTTAGACCGAATGAGACAGTGAAGAAAAATTAATGACAGCACACACGGAGTTAACAAAACTATAGAACATGTATGAGCTGATTGTTTCGCTGGGTGTGTGTTAATCATTCTGAAATGGTCACCGAGCACATCTGAGCTGTGTGCTCAGACAGGAGATGCAGAGGGGCGGGGCAGTCAGTGCGCTCACTTCACTGTGACTGCAGCAGGTGTTCAGCTGTGTGTGTGCTTCGCTGCGGAATGCGTTTGATCAGACATCAGGTAGATAAAATCAACATTAACCATGTGTTTATTTCCAAATCTAGCTTGATTAATACTTGCCCCATCGTTTAATATACTTATGTTACATTGCTGACCACGAAGGAGGGGGGGGAATCGCCACATTGGCAACACTGTTATATGCAAATTAACATGGAAATTGACCGTTTAACCGACATGCTTAACCGACCAAAGACGTTCTCGGCGGTTAACGGTTAACCGTCGACATCCCTAGTGGGCACGTCGGGGTCATGACTTCCATAATTAAAGCTTATTTTTGGCTCTAAGCATCTTTCTTCTGTCTTCCCTCTCTGGCGTGTCTTGTTATTCCTAGGGGCATATGATTTCCACAAAATGGAAAATAATAATAACAAAAATTGAATCAACAGGAGTGGTTCGCCTGGTGGGGCGCGTGCCACGGAGGCTTGGTCCTTTGCACGGCCAACCCAGGTTCGGGTCCGAGTTCGGGTCCGGTCCTTTGCCGTGTGCAACCACTCTCTCTCTCCGCCCCTTTCCTGTCTGCCTGCTGTCTCTATCTCGAATATAAGCTAGTAGAGCCATATGAAATTCGTTTGATTTTCTTTCCAAATTACATTTTATTTTTTCCCAAATTCAGTTTACATTTTTCTGAATTCTGTTTTTTGCTTTTTACGCTCATTTTACCATCAGAAATAGTGGGAATTAATGTCCACAATTTAATAATATATAACAGTCAATTTAAAGACAAATGGCTTTTAATAACTAGAATGTCACAATATTTAGCAAAAATGCTGATGGTGTCAGCTGAGGAGTCATATTTGCCAGAGAAGCAGACATGGTCATATTTTGGCAAAAGCTCTGTCTGTCTGTCTCTCAGCTTGTCTGTCGGTCTGACTGCCTGCCAGACTGATGTTTATTTAGCTATTTATTTTATTAGTATTTGTTCTTTATTCTCTCAGTGTCCATTTCTATAATCCATTGACAATGTTTGATACTGTTAATTATTCTTTAATAAAGTTATTTGTTTAAGAAAGCAGCCTTCTGAGTAGGCTAAACCTGCATAGTTATATCGGTGCAAAATCCACTTAGAAAAGGTCTATACAGTATTTTCATTCCAGCAAAAATGCCATACCGGTCGGGCACAATTGGAACTTTGTTCAAGACATAAATCAAAAGGAGTGGGAAACATGTTCACAGTTAAATGCATTTTGCATAACCAATATTCATTGTCCGCTGTTGTCAAAAGTTCAGTATGGATATGTGAGGTTTGTTAAATGATGCTGGACTGTTCTGTACTGTACTGTACTGTACTGTACCTATACAAGTCAAGCAAAGCAAAGCACAGCAGTAAGTACCCTGAGCTGATGCGCAGGGCAAGGCTCTTAATATTTGAGGTTAAGTTGTGCCCGTTGTGTATCAGAATGGAAATCACACGCTCAACGGGTTACATCAACGACAGAGTGGGGGGAAAATGACTCATTGCAATTTGAATTCCTCAGTCCCCAGCCAGAGTAACAGGCGTAACAATATTTGGCTATTTTGGTTGATTGCCTTTCATGCGAGGTTCCAGTCCCGGCATGGTGCCTCGTCTCCCCCGCAGCTCGCCGGCTTCTAAAGCTGCACTGACCTCATTTCCCCGTCCTCCTGCTGAGCGTGGCCTGCTGCAGATGGTCAGGCAGGGGGAGTGGCCTGCTGCAGATGGTCAGGCAGGGGGAGTGGCCTGCTGCAGATGGTCAGGCAGGGGGAGTGGCCTGCTGCAGATGGTCAGGCAGGGGGAGTGGCCTGCTGCAGATGGTCAGGCAGGGGGAGTGGCCTGCTGCAGATGGTCAGGCAGGGGGAGTCCATCGTCACGCCACCAGCAACACATCTTTGTTGCATTTACCTCCACTCTTTGACGGCCAGTTAGGCAGCCGGTGTCAGGGTGTGTGTGTGTGTGTGTGTGTGTGTGTGTGTGTGTGTGTGTGTGTGTGTGTGTGTCGACATTATGTGCTGCATGTGTGGGTGGGTGGATGCGATTGTAATGCACAGATCCTCACACAGGGGGCGGTATCACTTGAAATTGTGTTTGTTGGCGTAACAAAGGGGGTGAGGGCGATTGGTCTAGCAGTGACAAAAGTTTGAATTCGATGAAGGACAGTACGGCTCTTATACACATAAAGATGCATTGAAACCAAATAAGAAAATTAAAACAGTATTCTGCGTTTACACAAACACTTTTTCTCAACCTGATTGAAATAAATCTGATTGAAGATTTCGGGTCAACTGTTTACATGAGATGTGATTTAATACAATGGTGTTTACATGGGATGTGATTTAATATGATGGTGTTTACAAGGGATGTGATTTAATATGATGGTGTTTACAAGGGATGTATGATCTGGTGTTTACAGTACATGCGCTGACGAATGTAAACTGAAGGGCTGTGTGACATGCGCAAAAGTGATGAATACAGTAAACGCCATGGTCGGCGACATGTACCAGTGGTCGTCCTCCCATTACTTTGGCCTTTACCGTTACTTTCATTTACTTTTACTTTCACGTCCATTACCTGGTAAAATGGGAAGATGTTATGTTAGGGTCTGATCCACTTTTGTTGTTGTGGGATTTAGCCTTGTAATAGGCAGTCTTCAAAGTTTTAGTTTCAGAAAATGCTGTTTACATTCCCTGTCTTATTCAGGGTATCGTCTTAATCAGGCTGATATCAGATTATTGCAGTTCAAGTAAAAGCCTAGTCAATGTAGCAAAAAGAGACAAATATCTTCATTTCTGTTTCGATTGTCTTTCAGATGACACCAAAGCATCCGCCCACATCGCGTCCCTAATCAGTATTTCTGCCCTGCCTGCCTCCCGTCACTTAGAAAACGGAGATTTACTGCTCAATTAGACACAGGTGCACGCGCGCTCACACACACAGAGGGCTGGCACCAGCCATTCGATCCGTCAGTGGAAGTGATTGAGGTTTTAATTAAAGTGAGAGACCATGGGAATGTGCACATATCCCCACTCACATGTTTGCACATAAATAACCACACGGTCAGGTCAGAGGAGTCGGCTCCGTCGGTACATGCCGAGAGCCTCAGGGGTCGTGCTGAACAACAACATGTTATCTCTCAAAACCCATTTTACTATTTTTACTCACAAGGCATTCCTTTCATGATGATTTTTTTAATTGCCACTTTAAAACCCCATTCTGTAGGTTTTTTTCTATTTGGGGAAACTGTGCCCCCATCTAAATGCTACACTTCCCTGTTTGTACATTCAGATATCAGCTGTATTTTATTGTTTCTGCTTGTACTCTCTACTTTCCTTACCTTTCTGCAGTGTTTATACTAACTGGTTTGCTGGGGAAGAGAAATAGCTCTAAATATTAGGGATGGGCAATGAATTTCGAATTTTCAAATAATCGTTTTTATTATCAAGATTGACTTCTATTATTGAAAGTCGAAAATCAATCTTGTATTAAAAAGTATGTTTTCCTTTGTTTTTACCGGCGCCTGAGGACAGAGTGGACCACATGCTGCTGGACTATAGCTTCTCTAAAACGTTCAAACAAATACAATCAACCAGTGGCCTTGTGGTTTGAGTGTCCGCCCTGAGACTGGGAGGCTGTGAGTTCGATCCCCGGCCGAGTCATACCAAAGACTATAAAAATGCGACCCATTTGCCTCCCTGCTTGGCACTCAGCATCAAAGGGTTGGAATTGGGGGGTTAGATCACCATATGATTCCCGAGCGCGGCACTGCTGCCGCTCACCGCTCCCCCAGGGGATGGGTCAAATGCGGAGAACAAATTTCGCACACTCAGGTGTGTGACAATCAGTGGGACTTTACCTTTACTTTACAAATATCATAACTCATTTTCCGCATTCGCAGACACGCGCGCGCACACGCACACGCGCACACACACACACACACACACACACACACACACACACACACACACACAACAGAAAGTTGCAGCCTCTCCTCTCCTCACCTCCACAGAGCTGATGAAGCAGTGTCTCTTGGCCCTGCAGGGCAGACATAACCTTTGCAGGGCCTATGAGCTATGAACGCACCAGCGCCAACAACAATGGTATTTCCCACTTAAGCTGCAGAGGTACAGAGTCACACCTAAGGCTTTAACACACAGATGGTCTCAGATGGGTCGTTGTGATTGGCCGGGGGCGCTTTTGGACCAATCAGAGCAGAGTGTTGACCTAGAACAACCTCCAGTGAAGCGTTGGCCCTGGCGGCCGGCAGCAGAGGGTAAACGGCCCTGCTACAGAGCCATCTCCCATCTGGGCCTGTTTGGACAATACACACCACTGTTACGATCTACATTATGATACAGTAACACACACACACACACGCACACACACACAAAAGCACACACGTGAAACGTGACTATACAGAGATATAAAATACATTATTTTTGGACACCGGAGCCAGCAACCGAATCGCCAGAATAAAATGTTGGCATTTTGTGCCGCAACCTGTCACTCAAACCTGAAGGATTTTCTTTTCACCAGGCGCTGACAAACGTACACAAGTCACTTGTCCTCAGGTAGTTTAGTACGGTAATCCAGTTCCTAAACTCTCACACCATGTCAATCTCAGCCGGTAGATTTACTCCTGACCTCCAGACACAGACAACCACTCGCCCGCCCGGGCAAGATGAGAGCGTGACCCGGCTCCCCTCTCTTGAGTGCGGGGTGAATCTCTCACTCCGGTGGTACAGTAAAAGCGGTGACCATGGGCGTGTTTGGCCGGAAAGGGAAAACAAATCATTAAGGGGTGCACCGGCCACTATCCGCCATCAGAGACATTTATTCGGTTCAGGACCCGTGAAGATGACTTCATTTACAAAAATGCTTTTTTTCTCCGCTTTTTGGGGACAGACGGAGGTTTTCAGTGAACACTACCTACATTCAAGTGTCGATTACTAAAGAACGGATGAAGGTAGAATCTAACTTTTTTTCTATGAACGTAGAGGCTCTCCTCTTTCTTTTGAGATATTTGGTGTTTACATAGTCAGAGAAGAACATATTCTGTGGGTCTTGGGAGATTAGTCAAAATGATCAGAAACCCTGGTTGGTGGCTGGTGACTTTTCCTTTGAAACTCTGGAATGAGTCAAAGTGAACCTTGAATCTTGAATACTTTGGTCTGGAAAGTTCTGCTGATGGACCCCCATGTGCTTCTCATTTGTCTTCCTCCTTTCCTTCTTCTCCCTCCTCAAAATGCCCGGCCACGACTCACCGCTGTGCCGCAGCTACAATTTCCTTTACATCCCTATGTTATTATGAAGGTTTTTTACATAAGTACACAAGCAAATTAATTCCATTTATGTTCAGTGATTTAGATGATAAGTCATTACTTAGAGTGGATGCCACAGCGCTGAACACAATCTGACAGCGCCTGGATAGTTCGTATTATTGTACAGTCAATGATAAACAAACAAGAGGAGCCCGTCGACCACTAACGAACCCTGTAGAGGAGAAGCGAGTGGGCGGTTGTCTAGACGCACGCGGGCCTCGTGGACAAGGTCAATCGCTACAACAGTCAAATCTGCACTGAACGCGAGCGGAGGCAATATCTCTGCACAGCTACTTTATCTCTGCTCAGCTACTTTCGGATATTTAATGGGCGCCAAATGAGCGCTCACACACGTACACACCGGATCCCCGGCATGCAATTCCCTTCACGAGCCTCGCCCGCGCTCTCTCTCTCTCTCTCTCTCTCTCTCTCAGAAGCATCACTGTAATGTGCGTTCAATGACGCCATAAAACAGTTGCACGGAAGAGGGGTGATTGCTCGTTCGGCGCGGTGCTTAAAACTATGGGGATCGTTTGACTGCGTGATAGAGGATATAGGAGGAGCGAATGGCACATCATTTTCTATGTAAGATGGTCTACGCTCTATCTGTAAGGCCTATTGTCTCTATATGCTTTGTAATGCCAAGAATCAATTGTCCTTCGAGCGGCGATAACTATATAGTGTGTAGTGGAGGATGGAGGATAAACCCACCTCACCCCAATTTACCCAGCGTGTCTTTATCTGCAGAGCAGGTACAGCAGAGTTCAGCACCTTTTTAGCCTGACAGAAATATTGATGACTTAAATTCATAGTGTACACTAGTTTTGCAGTTCAACCACAGGTGCAACCACAGCTGGCACCTTCAACGAGGTCAATGACGCAAATATGCATCAACCGAGCAAAAGGAGAACTTTGTTGTAGTGTGGGCGTAGTTCAATATAGTAATTTTATAACTTAACTTAACCTGAACAACCTGAACTGTTTTTGGCTTGGTTAACTAGCAGCTAACTAGCCAGCAGGTGAATTAATAAGCAACCAGTATTACAGTTAACATCCCATTATTCAGTACGAATGCTAGTTTCTAGATGTTACTGGAGCAAGTGAACATATCAGATTTGTCTACAAAAAGACGGTGATGGTAAGCTGAACAAATACTCTAGTTACTGTAGTAGCAAGCTAACGTCTCTAAACACAAAATCATTATCAGTGGAGAAAGTATAAGTTCCATTGAAACCAACACAGAAATTAATCATGTCTATTGAATTGTATCGAGACGGCAAAGATGCACATTTAAAAAATCCAACCAGCTGTTCACACTAACTGTTGCCCAAGAGCTATTGAGCTCATATGGCTGCCAGAGGGAATGTGATGTCACCTGTACAGTGTACATCAAACTGATGTCAGTTCTAAGACAGATTCTTTTAACGGGAAAGAAAGCATAAATGAATTAGTTTTTCCTGAAAACATGACAAATCTTATGATAATCACTTCATTCAATTAGTCCTATATTGACCGTTCAGATGAATCATATGTATTGAGCTTTCAGTGTGCTCAGGCTCATGTGCTAATGTTGCACAGTCACACTGAGGCAAACCACATTTGAACTTGTTCAAGTGAACTATCTGTCTATAGGAATCACAGACTGCATTGCAGAGAACTGAATAGAGCCATTTCTGGTAGTTCAACTTGACACCACTGGACCATTACATGCAAGTTCTACAGCCTTGCCTTTAGCTCAGTTTAAAATCAGATGACTTTTATGACCACAAGGAAACAATAAGCAGTAGCTGAGCAATCGCATTATAACCTGGTCGTAACATTATGTGACGGTGTAGCCTCTGGGTTTGGAAGTGTCTCTCGACTGTTCTGTTAGAGAGAGAGAGAGAGAGAGAGAGAGAGGGAGGGAGTGTATGCCAGCGGCCAAACAGTAGCATGCTGACCATATCAACATAATTCATCCTGAGAGATATTATCTGCCTCCATAATATTCCACAGGCAGGCCAGCAAGCCTCGCTGCACACAGAGAGTGAGCGAGATAGAGAGAGAGAGAGAGAGAGAGAGAGAGAGAAATCACCCAACACCGCAAGAAACCACAGAAATTCTCTTGGCTTTCCCTTGTTTTAAAATGAACACAAGCAAAGCCAATAAATCAATACGGCGTATGGTGCGAATGAATAACAGCCCTGCTGAATCCAACATGGCAAAAAGAAATCATATGCGGCAGAGCCGAGGGATGGAGAGAGGGGAGGGGACGGGAGGGATAGGGATGAAGAGAGGAGAAGGGAGGGATGGAGAGAGGAGAGGATGTGAGGAGAGGAGAGGAGGAGAGGATGGGAGAGGGGAGGAGAGGAAGAGAGGGATGGACAGAGGAGAGGGGAGGAAGACAGGGATGAGAGAGGAGGGGAGGAGAGGAGATGAAGAGAGGGATGGAGAGAGGAGAGGAAGAGAGGGATGAGAGGGGGGGGGGAGGAGAGGAAGAGACGGATGAGAGAGGAGGAGAGGGGAGGAAGAGAGGGATGGAGATAGGAGAGGAACAGAGGGATGGAGGAGAGGAAGAGAGGGATGAGGGGAGAGGGGAGGAGAGGAAGAGAGGGATGGACAGAGGAGAGGAGATTGGTGGAGGTCTGCCAGAGCTGCACACACAATTAATGTTGGAGGAAGTGTCAGGCCCCGGGTTCATTAACCCCCAGGCAAGGCCCCGCTCCTGGGTTGGTGTCGGCCCCCAAAGGCCCTGGAATGCCAAGGAGCTTCCACATGCCTGTTGCTAATGGAGCACAGCGCCCCGGGCATGAGGACCCAGGGACACTGGGATGGCTAACACTCATTTACACACACACACACACACACACACACGCACGCATGCGTGCACGCACGCACGCGCACACGCACACGCACACACACACACACACACACACACACACACACACACACACACACACACACACACACACCTCATTTGAACACATCAATACAGGTGGATAAATAGCTGCATATTCTGCTTCTAATCTCTTGGGGGCTGTTAAGATTAGGGTTAGATGGATATGTGGGGCCGATATTGTTCTTTTATTAAAAGGTTGGTGATCACTATAGTAGTCGTACAGTGGCAGCCATCTTCAGTTGGTGCTCCCAGCTGAAGGCCTTTCGGCTGCCAGCCCAAATAACTCAACTCTGTTACACCATAAGAGACATTGTTTAGAGAAACTAATGATATCTACTGTTTATGAAGAGGTTGAATTGGTTTAAGTTATGTTATGTTAAGTTGAAGTATAATTAAGTTAAGTGCATGGTAACACTTTACAATACTGTAGCACAAAAACGTGCGTAGTTACTAAGGAACGAGTCAGGAACGAACTGCTAGATAATGAATAGTTAACAGGTAGTTCCTGAATGACTCTGAATTAGATCCTTAATGATAGTTACTTAAAAACAGACCAATGATTACTTAATTATTATCATAATCATACTTTTTGCCTCCGCTAAATTGACAACTATGTTGGGCAAATCAATCAACCAATCAATCAATCGCTCGCCATTTGTGCTTTTTTGTTGCGGCTAATGGGCTATTGTGCGCATTGCTTGGCCCTTGTATTAGTGCAATTGCAATTCGAGTTAATTATCTGCGTCTCTGCTCGTTTGCGTGCGGTGAAGCGTGTGGAGTCTCGGCAGCCTACCCCCTGACAGGTGAGAGCGGGAGGACAACCAGCCACCACAGTGACGTCAGAGCCGGGGGATCCCGACTGAGACGCTGTCTAGGCCGAGTCATCACTGACAGGTATTTCCCCAATTATGTCCTGAATCAGTGGGACCGCTAGCAGCCGGGCGCTGTTAGGAACAGAGCGCCCGGCTGGACCAGATCACCCAATCAGTGGCGATAGAAAACCGACGCCGCTCTGAAGCTCACTGTGTGGCCGGTTCTCCTCCAGAGAGGAAGCGCTCCTTGCTGTCGGGCGGTAAGTCAGATTCTCCTCCTCTCCCTAAACATACTCTTGTCCTTATGTGATGTCGCCTGACCGACCTTCTCTCCTCTCGTCCACAGGCACGGTACTGGAGTAATTAAAAGCGGAACTGAGCCCTGGCTAAGTGGTGGGGAGAAACACCCTACACTGGCCCCAGGCTAACCCAGCCTGCCTTATTTGATAGATTTCATGGACAATACCCCGATAAGGGAAGACATTCATTTTGAATAAAACAACGCTTCGGCGTTTAAACTGCTTTTTGTGTCTTGGATTGAATCAGAGTTGCCACAAGTGGTGGAGAATGCAGGCACTCTGATTCAACGCCAAACGCACGCACCATGGAGCAGGCCCAGGCTCTGGTGGCGCTAATACAAAGCCAAACTGGATTACAGAAAGCAGTACATGAACTAATAAAAAAAATAGAAAAAGACGAATCGACTTCCCGTGCCCCAGGTGATGTCCTCACTAAACAGACCCCCGACGATGATATCGAGGCATATTTGGAGCTCTTTGAAAGAACGGCGGTACGAGAGGGATGGGCCGCAGCCCACTGGGGAGGCATCATCGCGCCCTTCCTCACGGGCCAGGCACAGAGGGTCTGCCGGGACCTATCAATGGGAGAGGCCCGCGACTTTGTGAAGCTGCGCACCGCCATCCTCGCCAGTTACGGCTACAGCCTCCCTGCACGCGCCCAACGGTACCATGGCTGGAGGTACACCCCGGACCAGCCGCCCCGCTCCCAAGTCGCCGAGTTGCTGAGGCTCACCCAGAGCTGGCTCACCTCCACCGGGGAACCCCTGTGGATAGAACGCCTCGTAATAGACAGATGCATCCGCTCCTTGCCGCCCGACGCCAGAAAATATGCTGCCCAGGTGAGCCCATCATCGCTGAACGCCTTGGTGGCATTATTAGAGAACCACCAAGTCAGCGCCGACATGATGCGCCACACGCAGAGCGAGCCCCTCCGTAGGCCCGCCACACAAGACAGACCCAGCCGAGACAGCCGACGCCGGCCCCCGCCACTTCAGCCCCCGGCCCAGCGGGACCCTCGAGCACAGGCCGACAGAGGGATTAGGCCGATGAGGAGGTGCTATGTCTGCGGACAAGAGGACCACCTCTCATGGTCCTGCCCCGACCGGGATGTGTCGATGCCTTCCGCCGCTGGAGACGAACCACGACCCGCCCTCCACACCGGAGGAGCCCCGTGCCAGCAGGCAACACTGCCGGTCCGGGTGGGTCGCATCGACACCCATGCCCTCCTTGACTCCGGTAGTGTGGTAACGCTCGTGCGGGCTGACCTCGCGGAGGCCCTCACCACAGAGACCATGCCGGTGACGTGCGTCCACGGGGACGGGAAGAGCTATCCGGTCAGCTATATCCGAGTACAGACCCCGAAAGGCGAGGTCAGAGTCGCAGCCGGAGTGGTGCCTAACCTCCCGGTCCCGCTCCTCATCGGCACAGACTGCCCCCTATTCAGCCGCTACTGGAGTCACGGTCGTCGGACGGAGAAGCCCCGACGAGAGAAACCGAGGGGGAAACGAATCGCCCGGCCGCGCCTGGCCTGCCCAGCCTTTCGGCCGGGATCAGACGGACCGCACTCCGAAACATCGGCCGCGGAAGAAGGTCCAACCCGGCCAGCCGAGTATGAAATGCCTCCTCTCGACGAGGAACCTTTCAATGAGTTTCCGCTCCCGGACGACCCCGGACCTCCGGCCCGCGGAGAGTTTGCCTCTGCACAGTGGGCCGATCCTAATTTGGACGCCGGTCGCCACGCCGTCGCGGGCATCGAGGGCCAGCACTGTTCCGGGGTGAGCCAACACTTTCCACAGTTTATTGTTAAACATGGGTTGTTGTATCGAGTCACCAAAACTCCGGGGGGGGATTTAATAGAACAATTATTAGTACCAAAGACATACGTATCAAGAGTGTTGTATTTGGCCCACACTCATCAACTGGGGGCCCACCTAGGGGTCCAAAAAACGTATGACAGAGTGATCCGCCGATTCTATTGGCCAGGCATAAAGAAAGCCATTGAAATATTCTGTCGGTGTTGTGGCGAGTGCCAGAAAACGGCCCCCCGGCCCATGTACCGGAAGCCCCTGATTCCATTGCCGATCATCGAGGTCCCGTTCTCCAGGTTGGCCATGGACATCGTGGGTCCTCTCCCGAAGTCCAGCAGAGGCCACCGATACATACTGGTAATAGTAGATTATGCTACACGTTATCCTGAAGCCATACCATTACGCACAGCTAATGCAAAAAATGTCGCTAGAGAACTGTTCCTGCTATTTAGCAGAGTGGGAATAGCCGAGCAGGTGCTCACAGACCAAGGGTCCTGTTTTATGTCCCGAGTAATGACGGCGTTATACAAATGGCTGAAAATCACCCGTATCAGAACTTCTGTTTATCACCCCCAGACTGATGGACTTGTCGAGAGATTCAACCAAACCCTGAAAAAGATGCTCAAAAAGCTGATTGACGTGGACGGAAAAGATTGGGACCAACTCCTCCCCTACGTGCTATTCGCCATACGTGAGGTGCCACAGGCCTCCACCGGATACTCACCGTTCGAGCTCCTCTACGGCCGGAACCCCCGTGGCCTACTCGACCTGGCCAAGGAGGCCTGGGAAAGCCAGCCCTCCCCCCTCCGGAGTGTCATCGAGCATGTGGAACGGCTCCAGGAGAGAGCCAAAAAGGTCTGGCCACTGGTGAGGCGGCACATGGAGGAGGCCCAGGCAGCCCAGGCGCGCACCTATAATAAGGGAGCCACTCCCCGGCAGTTCCGGGTAGGGGAGAAGGTCCTGGTGCTGGTGCCGAGCCATGACTGCAAATTCCTGGCAAAGTGGCAGGGGCCCTTTGAAGTAACCGAAAAGGTCGGGCCAGTGAATTACCGGGTCTGTCAGCCGGGGAGGAGGAAAGGCCACCAAATATACGACGTAAACATTCTGAAGCCATGGCACGACGCCGAGAGGCCCGGGCCCCTAGCCCTCTTCACTCACGCCCAACCCAGGCCCTCGCAGACGATCCCCGTGGACATCGGACAGGACCTGGGACCAGAGCAACTACAGGATCTCAAAGAGCTCCTCGGACGGAGCCATGATGTGTTCTCCGAGCTGCCAGGACGGACACACGCTATCCAACACGACATTGAGACGACGCCGGGGAAAGTGGTGCGACAGCGGCCCTACCGCATCCCCGAGGCCCGGAGAGAAGCAATCCGGGGCGAAGTGAAGAAAATGCTCGAGTTAGGAGTAATAGAAGAGTCTCACAGTCCCTGGTCCAGCCCAATTGTTATTGTGCCAAAGCCAGACGGGACGCTGCGGTTTTGCAACGACTTTAGAAAACTTAATGAAATATCCACTTTTGATGCGTACCCGATGCCAAGGGTAGACGAATTAATCGAGCGGCTGGGACCCGCTCGATTCGTGAGCACCCTGGACCTCACCAAAGGCTATTGGCAGGTACCCCTAACCAGACGGGCGAGAGAAAAAACAGCATTCGCGACCCCAGATGGCCTGTTTCAATACCGCGTCCTCCCCTTTGGAGTACACGGCGCCCCGGCCACATTTCAGCGCTTGATGGACAGAGTCCTCCGGCCCCATCGCGCTTATGCGGCGGCATATCTAGACGATATCGTCATACACAGCAGCAGCTGGGAGCAGCACATGACACAGCTGGAAGCGGTGCTGAGAGCCCTCCGCCGAGCCGGACTCACCGCCAACGCCAAGAAATGTAAATTGGCATGGACAGAAACAAACTACCTGGGATACACCATAGGCCGGGGGTGCGTAAAACCCCAAATAAAAAAAGTGGAGAGGATACAAAATTGGCCCCAGCCCAGGACGAAAAAACAAGTAAAATCCTTCCTGGGCCTGATTGCATATTATTTAAAGTTTGTAAAGAATTTTGCCACCATAGCAGCCCCATTGTATGACTTAACGCGCCAGAAGCTCCCCCACCATGTCAAATGGACGGAGGAAACCAACGCCGCCTTCTGTGCCCTAAAGGAGGCGCTCTGCCGAGAGCCGGTGCTAATAGCCCCAGACTTCGCTAAGCCATTCATCCTACACACAGACGCCTCAGGAACAGGAATAGGAGCGGTACTGGCTCAGGTAGTAGACGGGGATGAACACCCCGTGACATTCATAAGTAGAAAATTGCTTAAACATGAGAGAAACTACTCGACCGTAGAGAAGGAATGCCTGGCGGTGAAGTGGGCCATTCACTACCTACGCTACTACCTCTGGGGCCGAGTATTCACCCTCGTCACGGACCACGCCCCCCTCAAATGGATGGCGACGAACAAGGATAAAAATGAACGGGTAACGCGGTGGTTCTTGGAACTTCAGAACTACAAGTTCAAAGTGGAACACAGACCAGGAAGAGAGATACCCCACGCAGACGCCATGTCACGACGAGATGAAGCAGGGGAAAGTGAAGCTCCCCGCACTGGCAGCGAGCTTAGGGGGAGGATGTGTGGAGTCTCGGCAGCCTACCCCCTGACAGGTGAGAGCGGGAGGACAACCAGCCACCACAGTGACGTCAGAGCCGGGGGATCCCGACTGAGACGCTGTCTAGGCCGAGTCATCACTGACAGGTATTTCCCCAATTATGTCCTGAATCAGTGGGACCGCTAGCAGCCGGGCGCTGTTAGGAACAGAGCGCCCGGCTGGACCAGATCACCCAATCAGTGGCGATAGAAAACCGACGCCGCTCTGAAGCTCACTGTGTGGCCGGTTCTCCTCCAGAGAGGAAGCGCTCCTTGCTGTCGGGCGGTAAGTCAGATTCTCCTCCTCTCCCTAAACATACTCTTGTCCTTATGTGATGTCGCCTGACCGACCTTCTCTCCTCTCGTCCACAGGCACGGTACTGGAGTAATTAAAAGCGGAACTGAGCCCTGGCTACGTGGTGGGGAGAAACACCCTACACTGGCCCCAGGCTAACCCAGCCTGCCTTATTTGATAGATTTCATGGACAATACCCCGATAAGGGAAGACATTCATTTTGAATAAAACAACGCTTCGGCGTTTAAACTGCTTTTTGTGTCTTGGATTGAATCAGAGTTGCCACAAGCGGTAATCAGCTTGACTAGGGGCGGGCTTTGGTGTGACATCAACGAGAGCAAGCCCGTGATAGACGTGATAGACAGATGGTCCAATCACCTGCCAGCTATTTTTTGTGTGTCTGCCCTTTGAAATGGTTTCTCGAGCGACTCGCTCTCAGAATGGTTATGTGAAAACAAACCAGCTGGCAGCTTCGTTAGTCTAGAGCAGGGTCATTCCTTTTCTGTAAAAACTACTGAGTTCCTTCCTGATGTAATCAACAAATACACATATTACAGTGAGACGCAGCTAGCATCGCAGCCTGCACAAACACAATTTTTTATTTTTGTTTAC